>NW_021435723.1:0-658 GCF_001605985.2 Dendrobium catenatum | reverse complement strand
GCGCGACATTGAATGCCAATCATTTGGCGACGGCGCAGATGCGGTTTTGACTTAACCACGTCAGCACACGCCGCCCGCCGTTAGATCTCCCGCTGCGCGAGATGGACGGCCAAGATCTTGCCGGATGAGAATCTATGTGATGGAGCCGATCGCGGTTTGATTAAACTGCAAAATGACATGATCGGGACCGTTGATCGCGAGATCAACGGTCCAGAAAATGTACAAGGCATGCACGCCCCGTTTAAACCCTAGATGATGAAGAATGATCCTTTCTACCAAACGACTAAACCAAATTTGATAAAAATTTATACATAGCTTTATCTAGTGTAATAGAATAATGGGGATGTGATTTTGTGTTTGAAAAAGCACTTTGTGAAAAGTTATTTAAATCTAAGTACATATACCTAGGGTTTGAGATTTACCTTGATATAATGGATCGTTTTGAGAGATTAGGGGTTCATTGAGCTTGTTGATTGTCCTAGATCCTTTCTCCAGAAGACTCCAAGGGTTGAGGAGGTCTGGATCTCAAGCAATCAAGCTGAGACGGTCTTCAAGCAAGGGTGGCCGGAATCCTCTCGCCGGCGAGTTTCAACCACTGGATTTGGACTTGGGGGATGTAGAGGGGATCTGGGAGATCCAAAATGAAAAGAGGATTGAT
>NW_021435722.1:0-229 GCF_001605985.2 Dendrobium catenatum | reverse complement strand
TTACAAATTGACTCAAGAAGAGAAAAAATAAAGTACAAACTGACTCAACCCTAAACCTATGCAATCTTGAACTGACTTCTATTGTTCGTCCGATCTTTGATTTCTTAAAAGTTAGAAGTAACAGACAGTCCAAGAGAGTTAAAGGTTTTTGTTAATCATCAAAACATAAGTCATGAAAAATAGATTTGCAACAAGGTTTCCACACCAAATAAGTTTTCTTCTTCAAAGT
>NW_021435721.1:0-914 GCF_001605985.2 Dendrobium catenatum | reverse complement strand
AGCTCAAAATTGTCAAATTCCAATATCATTAAGACCTTTAAATGTCTGACGAACGGTCCACAATCAAGGGATTCAATATCGGACGTCCATCCAATCCACTCCACATTTTCCCTTGATCCTCCCCCTATTTACGGGTCATCCCATCCTCAAAAAACTATAAATATTTCCTCATTTCTCTTGAGAGGGGACCCAAAGAAGAAGAGGAGAAGAGATAATAGGAGGGAATAAACTCCTCGACCACCGCTAGAGTTTCGCCCGACTTTCAAGTGACGCTAAAATTCTGCCCGACCTCCAAGTGACACCGGAATTTTGCCCGTCTTCCAAGTGACGCCAGAATTTCACCCAAACTCCAAGTAACGGTGAAGTTTTGCCCGAATACCAACTAACGTCGAAGTTCTCCTCAGCCGTTAGCTGACGTCAGACTTCTACCCGACAACGGATCTCCGCTCGTCGCCAAGTTTCTACCCGACACTGGACTTCTAGCTGTTATCGGACTTTTGATGGACATCTATCCGATGCTTGATTTATGTCCATTTCTAGATTTGTACCTAACGCCATCCTTCTGACCTCCGTCACCTACTGACTATGGTCCTTCTAACTTACGTCACCCACTGACTACAGTCCTTCCGACCTTCGTCGCTCGCCGACTACGATCCTTCCGACTTACGTCGCCCATTGACTACAGTCCTTCTGACCTCTGTTGTCCGCCGACTACAGTCCTTTTGACCTCCGTTGCCCGCTCACTACTGCCCTTCTAACTTACGTCGTCCATCAACTATAGTCCTTCCGACCTATGTTGCCCGCTGGCTGTTACGGATCTATGGTTTATAATTTTGATGATAGCAAACATTCCTTATTTCTCTATGATTGCCTTATATGCTAACGTTTCAGGTCCACACATTCAGACTGCAATC
>NW_021435720.1:0-226 GCF_001605985.2 Dendrobium catenatum | reverse complement strand
GGACTTAACATCCCTAATGAACTTTCAAGTGGTATCAGAGCAGGATTCATAAAATTTAGGTTTGAAAACTTTTTGAATCTTTATACATGACTAACAACGAAAATCGTAATGCTGCAGAAGGGTATTATATTACCCGACCACCTTTATTTGATAATATTCCTTTTGAATTTTGGAAAACTCACATGTCTACGTTTTTACAATCAATTGATTATCACATGTGGATGCT
>NW_021435719.1:0-225 GCF_001605985.2 Dendrobium catenatum | reverse complement strand
TACTCAACCCTAAACCTACGCAATCTTGAACTGGCTTTGTTTGTTCGTCCGATCTTTGATTTCTGAAACGTTAGAAGCAACAAGCAGTCCAAGAGAATCAACAGTGTTTGTCAATCATCAAAATATAAGTCATGAAAATAGATTTACAACAAAAACTACTCCTTCTCAGGCTAAAAGTGGGTGAATTTAATACTACACTAGCTCGGTTAAACACTTGGTGGAGGC
>NW_021435718.1:0-211 GCF_001605985.2 Dendrobium catenatum | reverse complement strand
TAAAGCTGTATTGGATCTAAGTGTCTAAAAGGTTCAACAAACAACTCATTCTCATCTGGCTTGCTCCTGTTCAATTAGTTTGTCAAATACAAGAAACTGAACTTGAAAAATATATTTCAACTTGCGTGTTTGATGACTCAAATATGAATTGTGTGCGTTAACATGAACAAAATCCGCCTTGATAAAGATCAACATATATATGAAGGTGTAA
>NW_021435717.1:0-468 GCF_001605985.2 Dendrobium catenatum | reverse complement strand
ATGATTTCATACCTTTGTTCTCTAAGATTTAAAAAAATATTGGTAAGATGTAATGTTGGAGTCATCTTGCCATTAAAATTTGTTTTCATGGAATAATAGTATGGAGTGCTGAGATTAAATATCTACATTTTTGACTTATCATAAAATAATAGAAAATGCTGAGCTTCTTTCTTTTGAGTTCAAATTGCTTTGAACGTCGTTCTATATTTTGTTTTATAAAACAAAAGAAGAGAGAATAAGAAGCGAAATGTTTGATATAGTCCATTGCTCCAAATGTATAGCTTGTTGTTTGAGATATGTATAATACACTACATTGGTTTGTTCAGTAATTGTTATATACATGCTTATTCAAGGAATCAATGGCTCGTGATATAGTGTTGATTTTTGTTTTAAGATACCTTGTTTCATGAGTACACTCAAATGATTTGGGATACATATTCGACTTATAATTTCACTTGCTTTATATAT
>NW_021435716.1:0-956 GCF_001605985.2 Dendrobium catenatum | reverse complement strand
CATTGTGGGAGCTGGTTGGAATTATTATGACCTGCTTCTTAATTCCTTTTTTTATATCTCCTTGGTGGTCAATTCTGGTGGAAGCTACCTTTGCAGATTATCTGATATTTATTTAAACTTTATTGTTTCTATCCATATGTTGTCTCAGTGGTTAACTAATATTAATATGGAGTATCATTTTCTTTTCCCTGTTCGTCGCTGTCATGTTTCTTGGGCTCTTATTTTGGTGGTTGAAAATTGTCTTTTGCAAGGTGATGGTAATCTGGAGAATATGATTAATGTGGAGAACTTTGTGAATTTTGTTCTCGGTTTTATGTCCCAGAATTTTAATTATCTGCATTGTTTCTTTCATAATATCATTAACATTTTGAAGATCTCTCTGGACACTGACAGACCTGGGCGCTTATTTAGTTTCTCTGATTTATTCTGGCATTATAGGAATACCTGGCTCTGTTTTGGGAGAGAACTTTTTTCTTCCATTCTCTGCAATTGGTTTTATCCTAAATCTGATGCTGATACGTTTCAAAATCTGGAATCTATAATCACTGTTTTGATTAAGAGTGATCCTAATGTTTGTTATTGGAGTGTTTCCTGCAGGATATATGATAGTTGCGGTTGTTATAGCTCTAAAGGTGGCCAGGTTCTTCTTTTGCCTATCATTTTCGTCAATTTCTATTTTCTTTCAATTTTTTGCAGGAAGTTCGTGCCAAAAGCTACTCATTGGATCTTCCTTTTTTGGGTGCTGTCGTCTCACAGCCCGATTGTTTTTTTAAGGACCGACCGGCTTTTAGGTTTTTCTTTCTTTTTTGGATTGTAGCTCTTCTGAGCACTAGTAAGCTGGTTGGTCCTTTTAAGGACTTTGTAACTGATTTTTGAAGTAACACGTAGGCCCCTCCACGGGTTTTAACCAAAAAAAAAAAATGTTTTTGCATATTAATTTTCAGTAATTTAGAAAC
>NW_021435715.1:0-271 GCF_001605985.2 Dendrobium catenatum | reverse complement strand
CAATGCCTATCTCCCTAGTGTGATTCATCTTATATGTCGAACCCTCTGCCTCCGTCCAAGGATCAAACTCGAACACCTGCCACTCTCCCTTTAGGCTTCTATCCCGACACCTCTATACGCCCAATATGAAATCTGCCCTAGCTTCGTTTCTTATAACTCTTTAGGTGCTGAAGCCAAATCCATAACCCGATTCCTTAACGTTGGACCAATCCCACTCATGGCTCTCTCATAATGTTTCCTTGTCGTTTGATCAATCTGTGTGAGTATCTCA
>NW_021435714.1:0-308 GCF_001605985.2 Dendrobium catenatum | reverse complement strand
GAAACAATTTGGATGCCAATCTTCCCTCCTTTTTGATAAAAAGCATCATATAGTATTTGGGAGCACAAAATAAATAGAAAAGGAGATAGGGGGCAACCTTGTCTAAACCCACTCCTAGCATCAATCCAATTCAATTTTTCCCCATTAATCAAAATACTAAATTTAGGATTTAAAATGCAATTCATAATCAAATCAGAATTTTTGCTAGGGAAATTGAAATGGATAAGAACTTGCCTCAAAGCTTGCCAACCCATACTGTCATATGCTTGCTCCATGTCTACTTTGATATCTAAAAAACCTTTACTTGC
>NW_021435713.1:0-288 GCF_001605985.2 Dendrobium catenatum | reverse complement strand
CACTTGTAATTACATCAAAAGAAGTTAATAAATCTGCAGCTTTAAGACCTTCAAATAAACTAGAAGCCTCTGCATCGTTATAAACTACAGCACATCCCCAGCAGAGAAACCTGGGTCTTGATTTCGAATTCAATGGTTCGTGGACTGTACAGTGTTCTAGAAACCATATCTGAACTCAAACATAACAATAGCAACTTAAAATATGCTACAAATATTCAACATCATTAATAAATACTAAACTATTTAAAGGTCTGTTTGGTTGCCTGAAAAAGAAATGCAGTGTAAAAT
>NW_021435712.1:0-217 GCF_001605985.2 Dendrobium catenatum | reverse complement strand
AGAAAAGAATCCAAAAGGCATTCTGGGCAGAATCTGGCACTAATTCCTCTGAGACTGAACTAGAGGAAGAAACTACAAACTTGTGCTTAATGGGGGAAGATCATCTTGAGCAAAGTGATGAGGAAGAGGTATGTAAACCAACCTATGATGAATTATTTAAAATTTGTGAAAGAATACATACATCATACAAAAAACTCAAGAAAACTTATGCAAGCCT
>NW_021435711.1:0-252 GCF_001605985.2 Dendrobium catenatum | reverse complement strand
TTTAGTTTAAAAATTAAAATTTTATGTTAGAAAGCTGATTTAAGAAGCAATAAGAAAGTCGTCTCAAACAAAGCCTAAGAGGTCTTAGGTTCGAGTCTTTTATATGTGATGTATGTATGAATTTATCTTAATTGATCTAAATATCTCCCAAAAATTTTTCCCATTTAATAAATTTGGAACTAGTTGCAGCTCATATTCTTAAAAAGGCATCTCCATCACAAACACATGAAAAACAGTACTTCCTCTCCCTTT
>NW_021435710.1:0-211 GCF_001605985.2 Dendrobium catenatum | reverse complement strand
ATTGATCATGACTAGTGTTTGTGCTTGTCGAGTAAGATCATTATATGGAATTGCATGTATACGATATTGCATCGCATGGATTTCCTGATATGAATTGATTTATTGATTTCCCATTGATTTATAGATATTGATGGATTTATTGAATTGATTTTTTTATTGAACGGATTTATTGATGGATTTATGGATTCATTGTTTTATAGATTCCTGCTTT
>NW_021435709.1:0-213 GCF_001605985.2 Dendrobium catenatum | reverse complement strand
GATCCAAAGGAATCAGATTTGATAGTAGTTAAAAGAATTTTGAGATATCTTTTGATAACCCAAAACTTAGGTATTTGGTATCCTAAGCACAACTCTTCTTTTGAAATAGTTGGATATTCTGGTTCGATGTAGGGTTGATCAAAAAAGTATATCTAGAACTTATCAATTCATAGGAAACTCTTTAATTTCTTGGTCCAATAGGTAATAGAATTT
>NW_021435708.1:0-436 GCF_001605985.2 Dendrobium catenatum | reverse complement strand
GATTTGCTTCGCTAGCTCTGCTTGGCTCATCTTCTTAGTCCCACACCGTGAAAGTTTTAAATATTTTGCTTTATATAATAACACATGTTGATAGTGGTAGCAAATAAGTTGTATGGTCCACTGGTTGTTGTATATGGCAAATGTATACGATGAAAGAAGATATATAAATATATAATAAAATTATTTTGATTTAATAGATAACTAATGACTCATAAATATACTTAATTATGAATTATTAATAAAGTCAGTGGGGGCACGTGCCCCCATGCTGCATCCCGCCGCCCCTCCCTCTGGCGAATAGGCTGCACAGCTGCCGCCGATCAAGAAGCCAACCATTCGACGCGAAAACGGTTATGAGAAATCGGAGCCGGTTTCCCGGTTCAACGGTCGAACCGGCGGTTCAAACGGTCCGAGACCGGTTCGACGCAAAAACGGT
>NW_021435707.1:0-252 GCF_001605985.2 Dendrobium catenatum | reverse complement strand
GCTCAGATTGAAAAGATATTTTGATATGGCAACCTCATCAAATCAAATTTGATAAGTATGAGTTATTATAGTACAAGTTCAGTGCTCAAATAGGTATAATATCATCTCAACAAGCCTATATGTGGTCGAGCCACTAATAGCATTACATTCTCAATAAGCTATGATAAGAAGTCGTAGTAGAAAAGTACCTATTTTGTTAGCTTGATGATAGATACTATCAAGTTCGATGTTTGTTAAATTTAACAAATCAAA
>NW_021435706.1:0-253 GCF_001605985.2 Dendrobium catenatum | reverse complement strand
GAAGAATCCTTCAATTCATGATTAGAGGAATGTTGATGGAACAACATTCTCCATCAACATTCTCAGAGGAAGTTAAATTGCACATCTTGGAAGTTGCCTCTTGTTTGTTGTGTGGAGGAGTACATCAGAGTTGTTACAAAAAGGAAAGACCCCTTCATTATTTGTCAGTCTACTTCAACCAAAGTTGAGGTAGTTGTAGCAATTTTAACTTATGAAATGATCGATAAAGAATCACACCACAAGAAAAAATGTA
>NW_021435705.1:0-306 GCF_001605985.2 Dendrobium catenatum | reverse complement strand
AGACGGCCGGGTTCGTGGTTTTATTCTTTTTCGTTATCTTTTCATCTTCTCCTTGTCAACATCCCCATCCTCCACCCAAGCCACCGACCACCTCTTCACAATCCCGCCGGCCACCTCTTCCCAACCCGCTGGCCACCTCCCTTCATCATCCCATTCTCCTAGGCCGGCCCCACTCCCTTTGATTCTCTTATGTTGTTTCCTAATTTAGGTTGGGATCAATTGGAAATAATTTGAATTTCAAATTCATTCAAATTTGAATTCAAAATATCTCCTAAATGAGTTCATCTATTTTAGGAAAGTATTTGA
>NW_021435704.1:0-235 GCF_001605985.2 Dendrobium catenatum | reverse complement strand
ACAACAGACTCAAGAAAGGAAAAAAGATTACAAACTGGCACGGACCTAGTCTACCCAATCTTGAGCTGGTTCCAAATTGTAGTCTGATGGTGTGGACCTGAAACGTTAGCACATAAGGCAATCGTAGAGAAATAAAGACTGTTTGCTATCATCAAAATCATAAACCATAGATCAGCAACACCAAGGATAAGAGACTCTAGTGGAAGAAGAAGTGGAACAATGCTTGGAGTAACCC
>NW_021435703.1:0-228 GCF_001605985.2 Dendrobium catenatum | reverse complement strand
GCCATTGAATTTTTTGGATTTGGAGTTCTCTATAATTAGTTGTGAATTTTTAAAGTTTGGTAATTTAATGGATTCATATAATTATTTACTCAATATACTTTTCTATTCTTTTTATTTTACTAAATCAGCTCCAAATATCTTGAATGTTTTCCAATTGTAAAAAATTATTTAATCAAACACTTGACCACGCTGTGAATAAATGATTTCAAGTGTTTAAAACTTATTCGG
>NW_021435702.1:0-696 GCF_001605985.2 Dendrobium catenatum | reverse complement strand
GGGTCGAGTCCGGGTTCGGAGGTCTACCCGTTTGAACCAGGGTCAGTTCCGGGTTTGACCCGAAACGAAATTGACACCCCATTATAACATATTGGATAACATGATAACATATTGATGCAGATAATGATTGATTTTTCAACAAAAAAATTTAAAGTTAAAATTACCGCATATTAGCATTCAAGGAAAAAATTTTCAAGAAGTAATTGTGGATCAAATGGTAAAAGTTATTTTATTTTTTCAATGAATTTTCAAGAAAATATTGTCCTTTTATATACACATGAAATATAACAATTACGGAAGCTATATATTAATATCATTTAATTTCTACTACTATGTCTGATAGGTATAAACATAAATTGTTATATTATGTTAACATGCCAAAAGTGGCAGAGATATTTTTGGATATATTGATAATATTTCCATCTTAAACTCTTATAATTATTCACTTTTATTATAAGGATAATGTCACATATAGAACCACTTTAATTGCTTTCTAAACTAGCTTGGGATTTTAGGCTATATATTTATGCATACATAAATATGATCAAGTGATGAATATCACATCGAACAGGATGGAATAAGGGTTTATGACATTTTATTTGAACTTGTTCTACAACTTTAAGATTAATGGCAATTGGTAGGTGTTGTTGAGTGCTTTCCATTGCAAATTTCTTGCAAGAAATGATCTCAAAGAAG
>NW_021435701.1:0-373 GCF_001605985.2 Dendrobium catenatum | reverse complement strand
TAGAAGGATCGGATTCAAACTTGAATTCACTTGTCAACCCGCGTAGCATTCATAGGCATCACGTGTGTACCAATAGCACGCTCGCCGGGGCCCATGCGGGTTGAGAGTGTATTTTCCCCTTGTGTACCTATATGTATACAAACTAAGGTGCGCGTGTAGGGGTATTTTGAAATATTTGTAGTTGTGCATGTATTTGTCATTTGAATGCACAGCATTTCCTTGAAAAGCTTATACACGCCTTCTGTCTGCTTTCATAAGTGTTGCAAATCCGGTGGCGTGCTAGTCTTGATATTGACTCCCCCCCTTTCTCATTTACCGGGGGAAGGGTCTTTCTGAACTTTGGAGTCAATGACTGCTGATTTGGGGAGAACTC
>NW_021435700.1:0-221 GCF_001605985.2 Dendrobium catenatum | reverse complement strand
TTTCTCCAACAGCGGCGTCGGACGAAAAGCGCTCCGCCGCCTCCGAAACCCAAGATTTCCTTTACTTTTCCTCTCTTTCTCTCTCTTCAAAATATCTGATTTTATTAAAATGATTTTGTCTCTCCTCAAAACGAGCTGATTTTCTTATATCATTAGGCTGATCGGCCCGGCCGATCTCCAGATCGTCCTGGGACGATCAGACCAAATTCGATCGTCCTGGA
>NW_021435699.1:0-383 GCF_001605985.2 Dendrobium catenatum | reverse complement strand
CTGGAAAATTTTCGTCCAGACGAAATTAAATTATCATCCATGGCGATTGGTCCTCTAGAAAATTTTTGTCCAGATAAAATTAATAATCATCCAGGACGATCGGTCCTCTGTAAAATTTTCATCCAGATGAATAATTCGTCCAAACGATTAACCGACTTAGAACGGTTTTCAGCATATTCTAGAACCGACCTAGTAATAACCGTTCGTACCGGACGAACCTAGTTCATACGGGACGATCAGCTGTACGAAGACATTTCATACACATATACAAATGGGGTCGTTTCAAATCGTTTATGTAAAATCCTCCAGGACGATCCACGATCGTACGGGACGATCCACTGCGTACAGAATTTAAAACTTGCAGTTTTTGGGCGGTTTTTCTT
>NW_021435698.1:0-252 GCF_001605985.2 Dendrobium catenatum | reverse complement strand
ATAATATAGAAGTAATAATTTTTGCCACAAGTTTATTAAAAAAGGTGCAAAGACTGATCGGTCTAAAATCATTCCAAAAGATAGTATTTTCTTTCTTGGGAATGAGGATAATGTTAGTACAAGAGAAAGCTTTTGGGTAAGGTTTCCCATTAAAAAACTCATGCACAGCATTAATAACATCAGATTTAATGATATCCCAGGTTTTAACAAAAAAATTTGTAGTATACCCATCCGGACCAGCCACCGACTCCT
>NW_021435697.1:0-243 GCF_001605985.2 Dendrobium catenatum | reverse complement strand
AGTGTTCAAAGCATAAATTTGATGATCAAATAAAATTCAAATATGACTTGCTTATAGTTGAATCGAGCAGCTCGACGAGATGAATCTAACAAGCCAAAGACATTGAATTTCTTATATCATTAAGAAACTTAAATATTCAATAAATGATCTATGATCAAGGCATTGATATCGGTCATCCATTTAAAATACACTCAGCATGCCCTTGATTTTCTTCTTTTTTATTGGTCATCCATTCAAAATACT
>NW_021435696.1:0-219 GCF_001605985.2 Dendrobium catenatum | reverse complement strand
GAAGATTCAATCTCCTCGCCGTTGATTCGCTCCGGTCTTGTCGAGCTACTCTCTTACCTCCCGGCATCGGGGAGGTGACGCCGGGAGGCTGCCAAAATTTACTCAGAAATTCAAGACTTAGTCAAATTTTGGGAAGATTGAAAAAAAAAAACAACTTTGAATCAATTAATTAAATCAAAACTTTTAAATTAATTATGTGATTTTTTATTCAACATTAAG
>NW_021435695.1:0-264 GCF_001605985.2 Dendrobium catenatum | reverse complement strand
CGATGCTCTCTTTCAATATTTTCAACCAAATCCACTTCCACCACCAACTGATTAGGATCCGTCTGCGTAGATTGTTTGTGTTTGCATTGTAGTTTCTTTCTTTTGCTTTTTGCTTTAGTTGCTCATCCTTTTTGTGCTGTCAAAAGGGGGAGAAGTTTTTTGTACTTGTTGTTGTGCTTGTTATCTAAATGCATTCCTCTTTTGTTTTATACTTGCTTTTGGTATCTTTTTTTCTTGTGTTTAAGTTATATTTATATATATATA
>NW_021435694.1:0-201 GCF_001605985.2 Dendrobium catenatum | reverse complement strand
GACATCTAGAATAGGAAGAGGAGACACACGGCCATAATAAAATCAATCCAATGGTTAGAGCCCGTAATTTGTGTGCTTAAGGATACCTTTGAAGACTGTGAGTTCCACAATCCTTCAGTAGTTGTCCAAAAAAGAAATTAAGGCAGTATATAATCTACCTAGAGCTAACAATCTCTCAGGTATAAAATGCAAGGTAAGTGT
>NW_021435693.1:0-305 GCF_001605985.2 Dendrobium catenatum | reverse complement strand
TGATTCTTTCAATTGAACTTAAATATAATTTTTTTTAGCTTTATCTTTTTTTTATATCCAGTAAAGTTTATCATCAAGGGCTAGTTTTAAATATTTTGTTCTTATTTTTGGGAGGATGAGATAAAGCTACAACATACAATCGGAATGGATTCTTAATAATTATTGGATAATAGCCTATCCACGCAAAAAGCCAAAAAGACATATATCTCCCAAAGTATATTTCAAAGCCACACATTTTTTTTTCTTTCTTTCTTTTTCTGACATTTAGGTACAAAAAGCATCAGAGAAATGAGAAGCGGGGCTTC
>NW_021435692.1:0-294 GCF_001605985.2 Dendrobium catenatum | reverse complement strand
TTATGAATGGAGGTCTGTGGCTTGTAGGAGGATTTGTTGTAGGTTTAGACTATTGGTCTCCTACCTTCTCTCCTAATTCTTTTGATGGGATCTCATCTCCGATATGGGTTCGTCTTCCTCATTTGACATTACATTGTTGGGATGAATCCAATATCACTAGAATTGTTTCTAGAATTGGCACTCCATTACTTTTGGATGGTAACATGTTTAGATGGGGGAGAAGGGAGTTTGTTAGAGCTTGCCTTCGAGCTAATTTGAATTCTAAGCTCCCCTCTGGAATTTGGGTGGAAGGAC
>NW_021435691.1:0-1069 GCF_001605985.2 Dendrobium catenatum | reverse complement strand
GTGGCCAGACTCAATAAAGTAAAAAATAAAATAAATAAAAAAATACAATGTTTGACTCATACTCCTAATCTATCCGGTCTTGAGTCTTCCTTTCTTCCTGAGTCACTTGTGATCTTCCTGAAATGTTAGTACATAAGGATAATAGCAAATAAAATAATATTCAATTAAAAGTTGTTCTAAAACACTCATTATTTAACGTCATCAAAATCTCAAACTCGGGGTCATGGGTTGCAACAATCAACCCCTTTTTGATGATGTCAAATAATTTATTGCAAGTGAGTACGAAAAGTATTTCTTTTGTCTTTTTTTAATTTATATATTTTTTATTTTTTTTAAAATAAACACAAGAAAAAAAAAGGATATAAAAAGCAAGTGCAAAACAAAAGGAATGCATTTAGATAACAGGCATAACAACAGGTACAACAAACTTCTCCCCCTTTTGACAGCACAAAAAGGAGGAGCAACTAGAAGCAAAAAGCAAAAGAAGAAAAAACTACAATGCAAACACAAACAATCTAAGCAGACGGGTCCTGATCTGGTGGTGGTGGAGGTGGATTTGGTTGAAAATATTAAAATAGAGCATCGAAGCGGTGATCAATTGCAGTAAAACGTTCCCCAAATCATTGCATATCAGTCTCGTGTTGCTGATGTTGTTCTTGAATATGCATGTCGAGATGAGTCTGCAGCTAGTCGAAGCGGGCGACTAAATCATCACTAGGGTGTGCTGGTGCTGGTGCTAGTGCTCGAGGTGTGGCATGGCGTCGTGGTCGAGCTGGAGCTGCGGCTGGGGCATCTTCTCCTTTTTCTTCATCAAAGACTGGATTTTCAAGCTCATGTCCCTGATGAAAGAGAATACTGAAGGAAGCATCCGTATAAAAAATAGGAAGCATGTCGAGTTCACCAGGTTATGATAATTAATATTTATTGTGGAGGATATATCGTATTAGGTGACCAAGAGCCAGATTCTGTTTCCGTCGAGTGGTATGTAGATGAACAAAATTCATGCGGCGAATATAGTTGCTAATTAAATCTACCTCATCAAACTTAATGTTGGACATAATAAGATAGG
>NW_021435690.1:0-205 GCF_001605985.2 Dendrobium catenatum | reverse complement strand
ATGAATGAGAACACCTTCAAATGGTTTGAAGTCAATATGGTGATTAGAGAAAATGGCCAAACATATCATATTGCTAGAGTTTCAGGAATGACCAAAAATGCTCGAATCATCCAGCACATTCTTCGATCTTCAATTATTCCTAAAGCTGATGATAGGATCAACATTACTCCACTCCTTTCTGTTGTGACTTTTTTGATTATGGATG
>NW_021435689.1:0-281 GCF_001605985.2 Dendrobium catenatum | reverse complement strand
GATCCGGCTAGGCGGCGGTAAAGAGACGGATCCGGAAATGGTGAGCTGGGTGTGTTGTTGCCTTTGGACTTGGGTGACAGAGGTGTCTCCGCTGCCTTGCAGTCAGCCAGCCCGAATTCCTTGAGTAATTTCTCGGCATAGTGCTGTTGTGTTAGAAACAGTCCTGTTGGTTGCCGAATGATCTGAATGCCAAGAAAGAGAGATAGTTGGCTGAGTTGTTTGAGAGCGAAATGTTCGTGCAGTTTGGAGAGGAGTTCGGTCAGAGCAGCATGATCATTCCC
>NW_021435688.1:0-222 GCF_001605985.2 Dendrobium catenatum | reverse complement strand
GTGGAGGAATGCATCGAGCTTGTTGTGTGATAGAAAAATCCCCCTCAAACTTAAGGGAATTTTTTTTTTAGGAGAAACCCACGAAGGGGCCTACGCGTTAATAGAAAACAGCGATTACAAGATCCTTAAAGGGAACTTAAGCTCACTACTGCTCCAAAGAGATACAAAAATTAAAAGAACAAAATAACCTACGAGCTCGAGTTCCCTACTAAGCAAAATTAC
>NW_021435687.1:0-296 GCF_001605985.2 Dendrobium catenatum | reverse complement strand
TTCCTTGGTTTCAAAATTCTAGTCACATCATCCTGGCTGATACTCTTATCGTCCTGGACGATAGGGCAAATTCTTTTCAAAATCCATCTGCTGACCTTTTCTGTGCTTGCTGTAACTCATCATCCTGGACGATACTATATCATCCTGGACGATCTAATCGAACTCTGTTGCAATCATGATGATAGTCCTGGCCAATAGAATATTTCATCTGGCTGATGCATTTTATGTGCATCATCCTGGCCGATACACTGGATCGTCTTGGACGATCCACGTGTCAGCACGTTTAAATCCTTAAA
>NW_021435686.1:0-247 GCF_001605985.2 Dendrobium catenatum | reverse complement strand
TTGAGAGGCCTGAGGGATCAGCTACGACTTGCATTGGTGCCTTTTGATATCAATGAATTCTCAGTCTTAGTGGAGAGAGCCAGGAGAATAAAAAATGAGCTTAATTTTTCTAAGCATAGTATGGAGCAACAACCAATAGGCAAAAGGAAGATATTCGAAAGGGATGATAAATTCAAAAATAAGAAGCCAAAGTTGGAGGATAAGCAAAAACAGAGTCAGCTTGAAAAGCCTTTGTGTGAGCAGTGTG
>NW_021435685.1:0-263 GCF_001605985.2 Dendrobium catenatum | reverse complement strand
GCAACTTATATGCGTTCAGAGACTTCTCAAAGTTCATTATAAGTCAAGTCACATACTTCTTCTTGAACTAACTGATCAAGATTAATGGCCATTAAGCACAGGTTGGTGACTTTCTTTTCCTTTTTAGTCTCCGATGAGTCTAAAGCTGAGTCCGCCCAAAAAGCTCTTTGGAACTTCTTCTTGCCCTTCTTCACAACTGGTTTCTCTTCTACCATCTCTTTGCTAGGAGTGGATTTGAGTTTTGGGAGTTTGACTTTATATGT
>NW_021435684.1:0-254 GCF_001605985.2 Dendrobium catenatum | reverse complement strand
CGCACAAAAATGTAGCACCCTGTGCAAAAGTGCTATGGGTTTTATTTATAATGCTATGGATGAGGCCAATGAGATGATTGCACACAACTTGGGAGGAGAGGAGGCAAATTATAGGGAGCTTTGGGATATCGTTGATGCTCGGTGGGAGGTGCAGTTACACCGACATCTACATGCAACGGCATATTATCTCAACCCTCAATTTCAATATTCAGAGAACAAATCTTCAAATCTTGAGGTGAAGCTTGGTCTATATC
>NW_021435683.1:0-295 GCF_001605985.2 Dendrobium catenatum | reverse complement strand
GTGGATTACACGGAAGGGAGTTGTCCGCTTCAACCAGCAAACCACATGGCGATTTGCCAAAAAATAAATCTCAAATTAAAACATGAGAATTAAAAAAAAAAATTTACATCCAATATTGCGATAAAAGATATATAATGAAAAAATTATGTCAAATTATTCTAATAAATCTTTCATTAGATTGGCTTATTTATCATTAGATTTGTAAGATCTTAACATGATATATTTACCAAATAAAGCTCTAACTAGATATCCAACATTGAGAAAGGAGATTAAGGTTTTCTTTGGGATAACTTTT
>NW_021435682.1:0-816 GCF_001605985.2 Dendrobium catenatum | reverse complement strand
TGTATTATTCATTTCTGTAGGTAATCCTAATTTGGTGTCTAGTTTGAGTTCATCTTTTCTACTCCAGTATCTTCTCTTAATCCTTAATGAAGGTTAGATCATTTTAATGTATAAAGATTTAATTAAAATTTTGAGTTTATTAGATCATTGTTTTTAATTCTCAAATTCAAATCCAGATCAATCTATTTCAAGCTAATCTTATTCAAATCAAAATTTCAATATCTATCAATTCATAGTTGAAATCCTTTTAAGCTTAATCCCGATCCGTATCATCTCAAATGAAATCTTTATTCTATCCTTCTTTACATGATTCATGTATTTGACATAAACTTTAATCCTGATCATCTTTCTTGTTTGAGCTCTTTTAGACTAGGGTTTGATTCATATCAGTCCAAATTAAAATCTAAATGTTATTTTCAGTGGAAGGGTCCATAAAATTTACATATCCAAATTTTTCAAAAGAAGATTTAATTTGAGAAAAGTTTGAGAGTTTTAAATATAAGACAAACTTTTGAGGGAATTTCTTTAGAGAGAAAGAGACTTATTTTTCTTAATGAAAATTTTACCTCTCTTTTATTTAAAATATTAAGTGTTGGTTGACTCCTTTAAACACTTAAAGAGAATTTCTTTTAATGATCTATAAAAAGAGTATATCCTCTTCCTCCCATCTCTTGTGTGGAATAGTTTTATTTTAAATTAAAGTCTTTGACAAATTGTAATTAAGCTTAGAAATGAAAATTTTCTCTTTTAGCTTGCAATTTGGTATCTTATAGGTATCTTTTGCATATTTATGGATTTATTTCATATTTTTCTCAA
>NW_021435681.1:0-203 GCF_001605985.2 Dendrobium catenatum | reverse complement strand
TGGCTTCAAAACTATTAAAGCATTATTTTATGGTATTTTATTTTTTTTATATTATATTATTTATTTTTGATTATTTTAAAAAAAAAACTATTTATTGTTTTAAAACTTCGAAAATGCATATCTTTCTCGTTTTTAACCCGATTTTAACGCACGACGTCTTGTTTTGATCGTATTTTGATTCTGCACACTTTCATATTGGTTTC
>NW_021435680.1:0-629 GCF_001605985.2 Dendrobium catenatum | reverse complement strand
GCAGCCTTTGGATTTTAATTCAGATTCTGGAGTTAGAAACCTCATAATGGGCTCAAAATTAGAGGGTAACCTCTAGAGACATGTCTTATCACTTTGTAAGTGATGGACCTTGAATCAGAGGCCATTTGACTGGGTTTTGAAATGTTTGAAAAGTTTTTGAAAAAGGTCTTTAGGACAGGGCCTTAAGACTTTGGATTTGAGTCTAGATTTCTGGATTTGGAATGAATTTTAAGTTTGAATGATTAATATTGGAGTATCCAAATTATTTACAATCATGTTGTGATTGTTAATGGATGGATAAGGTCAAAGCTAGATTAAAGTTAGGATCAAAGTCTAGGTTGAGATTTGGATTCTCAAGTGGATTGAATCAAAGTTTGGATATGTTTGAAACTTGAATTAATATGGATTTGAACTGAATGAAGTTTGAAATTTGAATTAATCAAGCGTAGGGATTAACTTGCAGTTGGAGTTGATCAAAGGTAGGGATTGATTTGAAGTAGGAGTTGATCAAAGGTAGGGATTGATTTGAGTCTAGGATCTAGAGGGGTTCTAGGATCTAGGATCTAGAGGGGATCTAGAATCTATGATCTATAGGGGCTCTAGAATTTGAGATATAAAAGAATCCTAAG
>NW_021435679.1:0-470 GCF_001605985.2 Dendrobium catenatum | reverse complement strand
GAAGGGAATCAGTGAAGAGTTTTTGGCTTTCAGCCAGTACCTTTCCTCTATTGCAATGGATGAGTAGAGGGTGGTTTCTAACATCTGTGTAAAATTCATGTTAGTGTATGGTATTAAACTGAATAACAATTTTCAGAAGCTAATTGCGTGTGTCTAAATACCAAGAACAACTTTGAGAGCCTCCCGAATCATTTCTTCTGGGATGTTATTGCCAAATGGTTCCTGAAAGGAAGCTTCGGATTTAGCATTTTGATGATATAGCCTCTAAAATGACAAGAAATTCATTCTTTTATCAAGGGTACAGCTAGATTTTTTTTTTTGGGTGTGTTGAAGAGCTTGATGAGTTGATTTTAATAAAAAAAGATGAGAAGCAATTGCAGAGAAACAGCTATAGTAGGACAAGAAACCGGAAAAACTGGTGAGAAAATTCAAATAGTTGACTAAGAAATAATTCACATGTGCCAGTGAAT
>NW_021435678.1:0-1104 GCF_001605985.2 Dendrobium catenatum | reverse complement strand
TTTTATTGAAGTCTATTTTTAATTGAATCTAACTAACGAGTAATAGAATGAATATTATCTAAATTATTACTCTTATTGCTAATCATTATATGTTCAAAATTTTTTATTAAAATTGAATAAAAAAATTATCAAGATATGAAGATATATTTTATATCATGATGAGACAATTTTTATTAGGGCCGCAAATGAACTAAGCCGAGTCGAGTATGTGCGTATTCATGTTTGAGTTCATTTATTATCACTTATCAGCTAGTTCAAGTTCAGCTCAAGTTCGATTCGAGCTTTTTGGTCTATGTTCAAACTTGGTTCATTTAAATTAATGGGATTCATGTTTGATTCATTTCATGCTTATCAAGTTTTAAACAAACGAGCCTTATCGAGCTATAAACTAACTCTACTTTTATATGTACATTAACTTAACAAAAAGTAAAAAATAAATAAATAAATAAATAAAAAAACTTAACAAATTAGTCTTATCGAGTCTTCTAACAAGCAGTTACCTCGAGCATGTTCGTGTACATATCTAGCAAAAAATTTTAAACTATCAAACAAGCTCATTCACAAACATATCTACGAGTGTTCTTGAGCTATCAAATGAGCAAGTTCATGAACATATATAATTAATGTTTTCAAGCTACCAAATGAGCTCATTGACGAACAAACGACCTATAGTTCATCTTATATTTTTTCATGAACATTTTAAACAAAACAATCTAACAAATATGAACAATTGTCTCTTGTCAATGAAATTTATAAAATTTATTAATTAGCAATTATTATATCATAGCAATTATTATATCATTGTATTATAATAAATATAAAATATTTCTATTATGTTTGTTTATCAATTTTAAAATCAAGCATTAATCGAGTTTTTAATGAGCTTACTCATGAGTTCTAAATCGAACATGAATTGACCTTTTATCGAGCTTAATATCGAGCTTGTTTACTAGTTTTAAATGATGTTGCTTGTGAAGATAAATGAGTCGAACACATTATTGTTCAAGCTTATTTAATTAAGGATCGAGTATTTAAAATAAGTTCAAATTTGTTTGCTTAGTTAATTAAACGATTACACACGAGTCTTAATTGAGCCGAGAAACG
>NW_021435677.1:0-226 GCF_001605985.2 Dendrobium catenatum | reverse complement strand
ATACCCCTAACCTTTTAGGAGATAACAAAATATCCCTTAGACCCTCTTAGAGACACCATGTCTCTAATCTCTTTTCAAGTGATAGCCAAAATTAACCTTGAACTCGTAGGGGTAGCCAAAATTGACCCCTAGCCTTTAGGTGATAAAAAAAAATATCCCTAATCTTTTTAGAAGTTATCAAATTTCTTATAATCAAATCAAATTCTTTCTAAAAGATACCAAATAT
>NW_021435676.1:0-293 GCF_001605985.2 Dendrobium catenatum | reverse complement strand
TACTATTAATTTCAAATTTCTTGCATTTAAAATATTATATATTTATTTTATTTCAAATTAAATAATTTTTAAATATGAAAATAAATAAAATTTGTAATATATATGTAAATCATGGGATATATATCTAAATCCTCCTAAATAAATGCAAACTTCAATTTTCATAAGAGTGGATAATGAAATTATCAAAAATTTCAACTTTTACTAAAAAAAGAAAGTCGATAATTAATTTATGAAAGAGGGGGGCAAAAAAGTAAAAGGATATATCAATATAGCTCTATAGACTTGTGCTTCGC
>NW_021435675.1:0-310 GCF_001605985.2 Dendrobium catenatum | reverse complement strand
CAATAAGGCCATTTCTCATTTTTCTTTTATTTAGGCTCTTGGATGGCAAGTGACAGCTGGGAAAATTGCCATGCAAAGGTGTGCTGCATCCTCCCGGTGGTTTGCTGAAAGAATCCGACTATCCAGATATGCACATGTAAATCCTCTTAATGATTAGTGACACTCAAACTTTGAACCAATCATCTATCATTGCGCCATAACTCCTATTATATTGCTGAAACAGGTGCCAATAGGAAATTTTGAACTTGATTGGCTCTTATTTACGGCTGACATCTTCTTTTCTAGAGCATTGCGCGATCAGCAGCAGGTT
>NW_021435674.1:0-594 GCF_001605985.2 Dendrobium catenatum | reverse complement strand
TTATAGTCGAACTGAGCGTCTCGAAAATACGAACCCAACGACACCAAATTTGACTCAATCCGAGCCCAAATAGGTCCAAATCAAGGACCTGAAGCGTTGTTGGAAAGTTAGAACCAAAATTTGAGTTACTAAACGGTTTCCAAACGTGACATACTTATAGTCGAATCAAGCGGCTCGACGAGGCGAATCCAACGAGCCCAAGATTACCAAATTCCGACATCCTTAAGGCCTTCAAATGTCTAACTAATGATGCATGATCAATGGATTCAATATTGGCTGTCCATCCAACCACTCCCCATTTACCCTTGATCACTCACCTATTTACATGCCATGCCACTCCAAAAAATCTATAAATAGACCCCTCATTTCTCTTGAAAGAGGGTCCAAGCAAGAAGAGAAGAAGAGAAGAGAAGGAAGAGAAGGAAGTAGCTCCTCCTTGACCACTGCCGGTGTTCCGCCAAACCACCACTGGTCCACCACCGGAGTTTCGTCGGACCACCATCGGTCCACCATCAGAGTTTCGCTAGACCACGGCCGGAGCTTCGACGGACCACCACTTGAGGCCCTCACCTTCGCCGGACCACTGCCGGAGGC
>NW_021435673.1:0-1579 GCF_001605985.2 Dendrobium catenatum | reverse complement strand
GTTGCAAGAATGTAAAACATGCAAATAGTAACTCTCTATACAATCTCCCCATTTTTTAATAATGGCAAAACAATTATTGTTTGTAGGATTTCAAGTTCTAAGTATCTCCTAAACTCCTCCTGAATTGATGAACTCATGAAAATAAGGAGGCATTTGAATTACTTAAAAAAAAAATTTATTTTTCAAAATTTTTATACAATATAAAAGATAAAACAAAAAAAAAACAATCAAATACACGTACGAAAATCAAACACACATACGAAAAACACACATACGAAAATCAAACACTACGAAAACATACGCAACAAACAATTTTACAATACGAAAACATACGCAACAAATAATTTCTCCCCCTTTTTGACAACATCAAAAAGTGAAGAAGAAAAGAATGTTAGAAATGTAAGCAGAAGTATGAAATTCATTTGATATTCTAATCTTGAAAGTGATTGAAATAAGGTATGCAAATAAAATAAAAAAAATATTAAAAAATATAAAATTTCATATAGTTTAAGAAGAGATATAACATAGAGAAAAAAAAGAATTTATCAAAGGCATATGTCAATTTAGACATGAAGATAAAGAAAATCATTGCACTAAGGATGAATAAAAAATTTTATATTTTAAATTTCAATATAAATTATAAATGAAGATTAGATCAATTTGAATTAAGAGATTAAAAGAGTAGAAAGAAGTAATTACCACATGTGGCGCTTTGCGCATCTTTTTCAATTTTTATGTCACATTTTTGTGCATCTTTTTTAATTTTTATGGCACATTTTTTGTGCATCTTTTACTTTGGGCTTATTTTGTGCCTCTTTTTGTCACTGCAAATTTTTTGCACAATCCTTTTGATTTTTATACATTTGTACAATTTTCAAGAGTATTTGAATTCTTTTCAAAATCAATAATCTAAATTTTCAAATTTTTCTAAATGCATAAATACTAATTGAAAAGAGAAATACAAAATAAGAAAACATCTAAATTACAATAATAATATTAAAGATAATGTAGTCTAAATAAGAGATATGGAATTAAAAATTCTAATAATATCAAGTTTTAAGCATTTCTTAAATTTAGAAAAATTATATTTTCAAATGAAATTAATTTTAATTTACAAATTAAATAAAGCACTATTAAGATAAAAATAAAAAAAGAATGCCATAAAGTCAAACACACATTTTTAAAACATTAAACAACAAAACATTAAAACATATATTGATATCGGATAAGGCTATTATAATTTGAAGTTCAAGATATCAATAGTAATACAACTAAAACATAGAAAAAATAACAAACTAAAGGAAATCACTAACACATGAACTACAACGAAACACAGAACAAATACTGAATAAACACTGAACAAACACTAAACAAATCATTCAGATGGACCCTGATCTGGAGGAGGAGGTGGTGCTGCACCAAAGAAGTTGAAGTAACTGCTCATCATGAACATGTTGGAATTAATGGCATTTATTTGTTCATGCACAAATCCCATATCCTGATTGTGCTGAAAATCTTGCTGCTGCAAGTGAGTTTCAATTCGATCAAACCTTTGATCAAAATGAGCCTCTAAATTTTC
>NW_021435672.1:0-290 GCF_001605985.2 Dendrobium catenatum | reverse complement strand
TCACTATTTTTAAGCAAAATGAAGCAGCACATTCAATATTATTTAAATCAAGCATGTAAACGTTGTTGATACTCTTTCCCTGTAAAATAGTATTGTTATGTAAACTTACAATGCATAAATTTGCAAAGAATTGCACGATAAAGCCTTTGTCTCAGTGTTGACTGATGCTGAGCAGGTTGTGCTTCAATCCATCTACAAGCAAAACATTTTTAATCATAGGATTCTTGGAATTACCAATTATACCTGTGCCTACTGTTGCAACCCATGACCCCGAGTTTGAGATTTTGATG
>NW_021435671.1:0-573 GCF_001605985.2 Dendrobium catenatum | reverse complement strand
AAATCCATTAAGATGTCCATAATTGTCCCTAATTAATACCCTAATCAATAAAAAATGAAACCCTCTTAAATTGATCTCTAGATAGATTTTAATTTAGTCCTTAGATAAAATCAAGGGTTAACCAATTTTAATTTATCCTAAAACTCTTAAAAATCCCAAAAGGGTCTTAAACACTTGTTGATCTGTCCTTAGGTCATTTATGACCTTTTGAATTGATCCCAAGGAGTTTAGGGCTCATTTGGTGTCAAATCCTTATGCAGACCCCTTAGTCTTAGTAACTTGATAATCCCTACGAGTGTGTAAAATTCCTAAAATTCACTCTTAACTATAAAAAAAAAAATTATTAATCAACTTAGTGGATAGTGACTTCAATTAGAATTTATCACTTCCTAGAAACATCAAACCTTCATAACTTAGCTAAAACCAAGGAATCAGCATCTTAGGTGACCTTAGGTCAGAACGGAACAGAACTTCTAAATATCATAACTTTTCATAGAAAACTCCAGCTTGAATGTGCCACCTACCTAATAACTCAAAATTAGGTCTAGTATTTATTAAAAATCTGAAACCCTT
>NW_021435670.1:0-658 GCF_001605985.2 Dendrobium catenatum | reverse complement strand
AACAAAACCTTAGTTTGGGACAACTTTTTAGATTTTTAGTACAAAAATTCTATGAACTTGAATTTTTTGTACTAAAAAGTTGTTTTAGAAAACATTAAGAAAACTATTCCAAATGAAGCCTTAGGGTTTAGGCTTCATTTGGGACGGTTTTTTTATTTCTTCTTAAAGCAGCTTTCTAGTAGAAAAATTTTAATTTTTGTACTTAAAAGTTACTTTAAGAAGTAATAAACTCATACGAAGCTTTAGTCATTTTAGGCTTCCATTGGGGCAGCTTTTTGATATTTTTTAAAATTTGCTTTGAAAAATATTAAAAAAAGGGTCTCAAACAAAACTTTATTCTAAGAATATAAGGTTGCTACTTTAGACTTCATTTGGGACAATTTTCTTAAGAAAGTTGTTCCATACTAACCCATAGTCCCTTGACCATATAAAATTGATCTAAAATGATACCTTCAGGGCTAAACCGGGATCAATTTCATAAAGTCGGGGGGTTTAAATTATGATCAATTTTATATTACAATTATAATATAACATATTATTTTGGACCAGGTTTCTATAGTCCTAGGAGTATACACGAATAATTTGAGGACTATTATAAAAGGTTTATGTAATATAATATAGGGAAATTTACATACATACCACTTTATAACATCCTATT
>NW_021435669.1:0-442 GCF_001605985.2 Dendrobium catenatum | reverse complement strand
CTCATCCAACCAGCTAGGCTCACCCGCTCGAGCTCTCATCCATGACCCGATTCCCCCCACCTGTTGTGCGGAGCACTTGACTCGCTACCCCATGACCCACCTGGGTCAACCCCGACAACCCCATGATCTAGCTGATCCATTTTAGAAATACTCAACATAGGTGTATAGAATACCTGCATATGAAAATAAATAAAATGAGTGCCCAAAACTACCCATAATCATCTTACTCATTTACATATTAAATCATATGGATCTATTACGATTCGCTTCTCCAACTGATGCTTTGATACTAAATATAGCTTGTCATAACTTGACCTGATTTGACTCGGTATTATAAACATCATATCTTTCCCAATCATGGTAAGACCCAAAATAACCCCGAGAGCCAGTGGGAGAAGTACTAATAAAAAATTAAACTTACAATTTGTACACACCATAAAGC
>NW_021435668.1:0-220 GCF_001605985.2 Dendrobium catenatum | reverse complement strand
GCTTTAATTGACCTAATATGAGTTTTGCCTCAGCTTGCACAAACCTAAATCCCTGGGAACTCATAAATTTGAATAAAAAAACTAATAAATAATAAAAATTTGAATAATATTAAACTCATATCAAATTTAATAAATAAACTAAAGTTATTTACAGCATAGGCTCGTAATCACAACTTTATTAATCATAGGTACCATTGCAAATATCTTAAGCACGTGTCCG
>NW_021435667.1:0-603 GCF_001605985.2 Dendrobium catenatum | reverse complement strand
GAAGAGGTCGAGTCGGATCCCCCTGGGATCGATTTTGTCTTTATTTGGGAGGGGGCGAACGCCGCGTGTATCCCGAATCAAAGGTAAAGAATGGTTTGTCTTTAGACTGTTACTGCCTTTTTGAGGTCAATATCAAGACCTTGTCTAAGGAGTAAAAGTTCAGCAGGGGATTGCGTGAAGCTAGTTATTGATCAGAAGTATCATTGCATTTGCTGAGATTTTTCTGAAATATCATCTTAATGTTGGAAGTATTTGAGGGATCTTCTTGACCATAGTTGGAGTCAAAGTTGTCCCCCCAGTCCGGATCTAATTTCCATAAAATTGATGAAGCAATGGCTGAAGTCAGGAAGTTGATATGAATGATCTTTTGAGGTTGGAGCAAAAATTGCCCCCCCCCCCCCACCTCCCCCCCCCCCCAGTCGGGAATTATGTTCCATGAAATTGATGAAGTAATGACTGATGTCAAGAAGTTGCCATGAACATCCTTTTGATATTGGAGCAAAAATTTGCCCCCCAGTCGGGAACCAACTTCCCACAGACGGCGCCAAACTGTTGCGTCCTGGAATATTCGCGGCGGTAAAGAAATATATGGTTTAACATCTT
>NW_021435666.1:0-211 GCF_001605985.2 Dendrobium catenatum | reverse complement strand
AACTAGGCTTTGATCGCCGCCAATGTTCGCTTTGATCACCACCTACGCTCCCCGAGCTACCAATCCAGAGGAATGCTTGGACCGGCATAAGAGAGCAATATTTTGATCGCCGCTGACAATCCCCAAGCTACCAATCCAAAGAGAGGGCTTGGACCGGCACAAAGGATTGTTCCTTTCATCCTCCACCAAAGGGGGTATTTATAGTTACAAG
>NW_021435665.1:0-446 GCF_001605985.2 Dendrobium catenatum | reverse complement strand
AATTCACCCCCCCCCCCTCTTGGTTAGCCTCGGGCAAGTTATATAGGGCTTAACATCCCTAACAAAAGGGAGACTTTTCTATCACACAAGAAGCCTGATTCATTTCTCCATTTCAACCATTCAACTTGAATTGTGCTGATAATATCCCCTTCAATTTCACTATCACTATGAACAATAGTTCCAAGATATCTAAAGCATGTTCTTTATTGATTACTTGATCACCCAAAGTCATAAACCCCTCACTAGGTCTAATACTAATAAAATTACATTTCATATTTTTAGTTTTAGATCTACTCAACTGAAAACCTTTAGACTCTATGGTTGACCTCCATAATTTAAGTTTATCATCAACTCCTTCTCTAGTCTTATTAACAAGTAGAATTTCATCAACAAAAAGCATATAATGAGGTACATCCTCTCACAAATGTCTAGTGAGAACATCCATG
>NW_021435664.1:0-249 GCF_001605985.2 Dendrobium catenatum | reverse complement strand
CTCCTATGGCCTGAGAAGAACTTGTGGAAGGCTCTCTAAGGGAGAGACTCGTCTACATCCATGACCTCAAGGTACTCTGCCTTCTCCAAGAGGGACAAAAATGCGAAGGTACTCTGCCGTCGCAAGGAGGGTGAAAATAGCGTTTGGCACTCCGCCACACCGGGTTGGTGAAAGGGAGTATTGCCGAGGGGGGTAAAAGGAGAGCTATAATTTGTAGTGAAATTCCTGGAGCGGAGGACTCCGGGGAGT
>NW_021435663.1:0-1573 GCF_001605985.2 Dendrobium catenatum | reverse complement strand
CACAAACTGCATGTAAATCTAAGCAACCATGCACACATACAGGGGGAGAGGGTTTTAAAAGAAAAATATAGATTTTTTCTCTATTGATCGTACTATACGAATTTATGTCGTACTGTACGATCTGATCTGGTTAGAACGTCTTTCTGTGAACTGGTCATACTATACGATTAGTATCGTACTGTACGATGTGTTACTAATCCAAAACCTAGTTGCTAGATTAGTTTAAGTAAGTTTTATCAGCCATTCATACTGTACAAAGAGATTCATACTGTACAATTTATTTTGAATACTTACTTAAATTAACCCGTTATTAGTGGAATAAATCAAGGATTAATCTTTGATTGGTAATCATACTATACAAACCTGTTCATACTATACGATGAACCGAGATTATTTTTTATTGTCCCGGAGTTCGTCTTGGACGATCCCTTGATTTTTGCCTAATCGTACTGTACGAAGTGTATCGTACCCTACAATATACATAGACAAGTTTTGATCGTCCTAGACTTCATCCTGGATGATACCTTAAATTTGACTATTTGTACTGTACGAATTAGGTCGTACCCTACGATGTACAGAGACAAGTTTTGATCGTCCAAGCTATCATCCTGTACGAACAGAAGAGTTGAGGATCGTACGGTACGAGTTTATATCGTACTGTACGATTTTTTTTTTTGAACTGTTCGTAAACCTTCATACTAGGATGAAGCTCATTTATACTAATCGTACTGTACGATATGGAATCGTACTGTACGATAGTAATGGCTAATTTTAAACATTTCAGGATTTTTGGAGCTCGTTTTAAGCATAAAAATGTAATAATTTTAATGAGTGACTAAGTGAGAGGAACGTGAGTAGAGAGGGAATCCTTTGGAGAGAGCTCTTGAGAAGATTTAGGGTTTGAGAGAGGAAGAAGAGGGTGAGCTTGGTGAGGGAGAAGTAGTGTGAGGGAGATCACATGGTTTCTCCGTTCTTGCTGCACTTTATTCCTCTTATGGCCCGTGGAGATCTTGTGGGAGGCTCTCTGAGGGGAGACTCTTCTACGTCCGTGTTCTCTAAGGTTCTCTGCCTTTTCTAGGAGGGAAAAAATAAGAAGGTACGCTGTCATCGCTAGGAGGGTGAGAAAAGCATTTGGCACTCCGCCACGCCGGGGTGGTGAAAGTGATTCTTGTGAGGGCTTCTCTTCCTAGCTGAGGTGGCAAAAGGAGAACTATAGTTTTGTAGTGAAATTCCCCGAGTGGACTCCGGCGAATGGACATAGGTCAAGTGACCGAACCACTATAAATCTTTGTTGTGATCTTTCCCTTACCGCTTTTTACTTTTGCTTGCATTTGATTTTCATTATAACTGCTTCGTGAAATTCTCTGTGGAATCTATTGTTGCTATTTGTGTTCAAGTATTCGCTTCCGCATTAGTTAAATTTTTTTGATCTTCTACTTCAAGTTAAGCTATTTTTTGAAAACTACAAAAATATTAGAACTCATGTTTAGGATTTGTTCTTTATTTCAAAAAATACCAATTTACCCCCCTCTTGGTGCATCTCATACTTTTAATAAATATCAGCTACTCTCTT
>NW_021435662.1:0-263 GCF_001605985.2 Dendrobium catenatum | reverse complement strand
ATATTAAATTTTGGTTATGAGTAGAAAAGATTTTGCAATCTTTAAAGAGCCTAACGAAAGCTTGGCAAAAATAAAAGTGACATGCAGGAAAGAAACTTAGAAAAAAGCAAGCAATTTCTACTGTGAAATCAGGTAAACACATCAATATAAATCCAAAAATAATCAACTAAATGGTCATAGGCAAATTACCCTTATTACAACCCAGATATGCAGAAAATAAAGTGGCCATGCACCACTGCCAACAACCCGGATTTCTAAGCCTA
>NW_021435661.1:0-826 GCF_001605985.2 Dendrobium catenatum | reverse complement strand
GCAACCTATGCTCCATAACTCGCTCCCATTGTTTTAATGACATGAATCTTTTAAGAAATTATGTTAATGATAAAATACAACATTTGAATCAAAATCTAAGAGCCTCGAAATAAATATAATTATAAAAAAATTCCAAAAGAAACCTAAGTCCAACAAAAAGTCAGGCACGAGCAACCTGCAAAGAAACCTTGAGCAGAAGGCAGAGGAAACGTCCACTCCTACTTCTATTTTATTGATGCAAATATTAAATTAGGTTGATGTTCTGATCAAAATTTGATTATGAAGGATTTCAAATTCTTAGATCGAATTACATTAAAATGAGTGTTATGCATAGATTATTGTCTCTTTTTTTTATTGCATTTATCTCAACTAAGACTTCGTTTGGGATGGCTTTTTTATTACTTCTTAAAACAGAGGTTTATACTAAAACTCTGCTTTAAGAAGCAATAAAAAAATAGTCCTAAACGAAGCCTAAATCCAACTATTTTAAATTCCATCATAATATACTGCATTTCATGGGTGGATTCCAAATATGCTTAAAATGAAATAGAGCGTGATTTTCAAATGCGCATCCAAAATACTTAGCATTTGAAACGCCGAAATTTTCGAAACCTTGGTTGTGTTTTGATTGTGTTTACTTTACATTCAAAACACAACCAAACAAATAAACCTTAGTTTTGGACAAAATTTTGTACGGGTCAGTTCGCGTCCTTCGGGCAGACTTTTATGTGTTATTCCGGGTCAGTTCGGGTCATTCCCGGGTTTCCGGGTCAATCCGAACCCGATCCGGTTTATCAAACGGGTTAGTTTTTCGATCCTGAACCTG
>NW_021435660.1:0-273 GCF_001605985.2 Dendrobium catenatum | reverse complement strand
AAAAGGGTATAAGTGTTATCATCCATCCACAAGAAAACCTTTGTCTCTATTGATGTTACCTTTGCTGAACATGATTCCTATTTTTCTCATCTTCAAGGGGAGACTGAACTTGAGGAAGATGAGAAAAATGAACTAACACCTCTTGACCTTCCTCCTCCACCTCAGAACAATCCACCTGAAACCCAAGAAAGGGAAACAAATGACAACATTATTAGATTTGGAAAGTTTTACTCTAGACGTACAAGCTCAAGCTGTACTCCAAAGCAGATCCAA
>NW_021435659.1:0-1587 GCF_001605985.2 Dendrobium catenatum | reverse complement strand
ACTGCTATCACTGAGTCCAAAGACCTTAATGTTTATTCTATTGATAACCTCCTTGGGTCACTAATTGCATACGAGCAAGGAGTGAGCCAAAGGCAAAGTGATACAGGTGAAAAGAAAAAGGAGCGGACGGTGGCATTAAAAACTAGAAACTCAGAAAGTGAAAGCTCTACAGGAGATGAAGAGGATGAGATAGCACTGATGACCCGACAGTTCAAAAATTTTCTGAAGAGAAAACAGAAGTGTCATTCGAACAGCTGGAATAAAGGTAAGAGCTCAAGGTCCAATAAGGTTTCATCTGATACAATCTGTTTTTAATGCAGGAAGCCAGGTCACCTTCGAGCCGATTTCCCCAATCTGAAGAGTCAACCAGCTAAGGAGAAAGGAGATGAAAAAGCAAAATATAAGAAAGAAAAGACAAAGACACAGAAAGCTTTTTGGGCCGACTCTGCCTCAGAATCTTCAGAAGAAGAAGCAGAGGAGGAGGTAACTAACTTGTGTCTTATGGCTAACGATAACCTTGATCAATAGGATCAAGATGAGGTATGTCAACTTTCATATGAAGAATTATTGCTTATTTCTAAGAATATTCTTGACTCGTATAGGAAATTAAAAAAGATGTATGCTAAGCTTAATGTTGAATTTAGTACTTTACAAACCGATCATTCTAACTTGTTTAAAGAAAATGCTGATTTAGATAGAGATCATATGTTACTTCTTAATGAGTATGATGCATTAAATAAGAAGCATATTGAACTAACTGTAGAGCATGAAACCTTGAAAACCACTCATATTGAACTAGAAGAAGCTTTTCATAGACTAGACAAACTTGCAATAGAAGTAGATCGTAGTGAGCACTTGCTATTAATAGAAGTTGAAGGATTGACACTCAAAATAAAACTTTTAGTGAGAGAATAAAAGAACTAGAAAATGAAATTGCATCACTCACATTAGGCCATCCTAGCAAACCCCCAACACAGCATGCATCATACAACTTTAGGAAGAGGCACTATCTCCCACAAAGATTAGTAAACTCATTTCCTGATGTTAGGTATTTCTCTTGGGGCATGTTAGGTCACATAGTCCGCACATGCACAATTCACCGTAGGACACACTTAGTATGGTGACCTAAACTGCATCCATCATAGCATAGCATGCATACATCTCATTCATGCAAACATAAGGAGGAGCCCAAACTCACTTGGGTTCCCAAATCTAATCCTTGAATGAAATTGTAGGGATGCTCTCACAAAAGACCTAGTGAGAGCATGTGGTACCTGGATAGTGGCTGCTCATGACACATGACTGGAGATATGAAGAAGTTCATCCTACTGGAGACCAAAACCGGAGGTAAAGTAACGTTGGGAGACAACACTACCAGGAAGGTGATAGGCTTAGGTATTGTTGGTAATGCTAAAAATTTTTTAGTAGAAAATGTCTTACAAGTTGATGGTTTAAAACATAATTTACTTAGCATTAGTCAATTGTGTGACAAAGGTTTTGACATTAAATTTTTATCAGATAAATGCCTAATTAGTTTATTTGATAAACTTGTTTTAGAAGGAAAATGAATGAACAATGTTTACATGT
>NW_021435658.1:0-276 GCF_001605985.2 Dendrobium catenatum | reverse complement strand
GCCAGCTCGTATCCAAGGCTATTCTCAGGATGATTTTCCTCTAATTTGAACTGATCAGCCAGGATGATCGTGAGATCGGCTTGGACAATCAAGCCAAATTTCAATCGTCCAGAAGTGTATCCAGGTCCATGCTCTGGCCGATCTTCTGAGTTTTGTTTTGATCGGCCAGACCGATGTTCATATCGTCCTGGACGATAAAGTTGGAAACTTGCAATTAATGAGCTCCTTTGAAGTTCTTTTATTTAAGAGCTCTTGTTCAACGTTTTTGAAGACCTT
>NW_021435657.1:0-311 GCF_001605985.2 Dendrobium catenatum | reverse complement strand
AAAAAAAAAAAAAAAAAACCAAAAATTCCATTAAGAGAGAAACTGATACATCACAAGACCACAACCATGGCCACATCAACAGAATTACAATCAATGGTAAAATAAAAAATAGCAGTAACTAGGCAAACTGAGAGTAGGATAGACAAAATCGGAAGAATATCGGACTCAGACCGACACCTAGTTGCCGGGGAGGGGCCATCAATGGAGGTCAAAAAACACATCCGAACCGAGAGGAAGCATACCAAAATGAGCCACCAAGGTTGCCAACCAACCTTGGCCATCGAAGGCATATGCAGCAAAGCTGCTTCATC
>NW_021435656.1:0-229 GCF_001605985.2 Dendrobium catenatum | reverse complement strand
CTTTCCAAAAGGTACCTCGCAACGCAAAAGGAAGACATGTATTAGAGCAGTTCTATAAATAATAATCTAAAGAAAAGAAAATGCAGTGAATAAAACTAGAACATACCTTTCGTTACTTGTCGGGTCGTATGTCTTTTGGGTTCTCCTTGGTTCGCAGGTGTGCAGTACCAAAACATAAAAAAAAAAAAATAACGAAGAAAACTAGCGGACGAGGTAAAACACGACTAAA
>NW_021435655.1:0-508 GCF_001605985.2 Dendrobium catenatum | reverse complement strand
TTGGATCCTTATCAGTATTCAGAATGCATCCAAAACGTCTATGGTAGAAGCATACGGTGCAGAAATTCATCACAGGGAGAGTTCGGAACATCAACCTCCCGGGACTGTAGGAATTACCGCTGATTTGTGAAGGAAAATCGTAGAATCCACTATAGCAGGCATCGGCACAGTGGTATTTTGGCATAAAGCTTTTGCAATTGGCAGCCAGGGTTCACAGTAAGTATTTTCATGAAATATTAGGTTTGTTTCCTAAAGTAAAATGCAATGAAATAGCTATGGAAGTTTCATCTTAGTGCAGAATTTTTATTCCTTTGTTTGGCACAGTGAAAGAGAGCACTGTAGCAATTTAGAAATCAGCAGAAAATAAACCATGTTATGGAGGAAATTTTGTGAGAAGGATTTGCTTCCATGGCAATAGAGAGTGTGCAATACATGTATTTATTTTATTAACGAAATAGATTATTAGTGAATAATAGAAATCAAGATTTAGAAGTTGTGATCTATTTTG
>NW_021435654.1:0-230 GCF_001605985.2 Dendrobium catenatum | reverse complement strand
GGTCGCAGACTGGGAAAGGCAACCCAAATAGGGATAATCGGAGACTCAACCCCGACATCAAGATATGGCGACCATTTAGTAAGTTTCAAATAGCAGTTATTAACCATATAAGATCTATGGCTGAACACTCTACTATAATCCAAATCATTAGAAAGCTTAATAAGAATATGAGATTGATCCAGAATAGTTACAAAGAATTCAGCATTAAGTTTCAGGCTGAAAAAAAATTT
>NW_021435653.1:0-282 GCF_001605985.2 Dendrobium catenatum | reverse complement strand
ATTTCATATCCTATCTCTAAGGGTAAAGCCACTCATCTACCTGAGCATCCTCATCTCAGCAACACTTAACTTAGTTTTATGCTTGTCTTTTAATGGCCAACATTTTGCAACATTAAACATTGCAGGTCTCTTCACCATCTTATAAAATTTTCCCTTAAGTTTGAGGGGGACTTTGATATCACACAACAAGCCCGATGCATTCCTCCTTTTCAACCATCCAACTTGAATTCTACTGATAATATTCTCATCTATTTCTCCATCACTCTGAACAATAGATCCAAG
>NW_021435652.1:0-1099 GCF_001605985.2 Dendrobium catenatum | reverse complement strand
GATCGGGATTTGGTGGAGCTCAATCGACTCTGGTCGTGGAAGCTGCGGGAGAGGAGTCGTGTGAGTGTCGTGTGTGGAGAGGGAATGGAAGAAGCAGCCGTGTGAGAGAGCCCGCGGCTTCTATTTAACGACGCCCGTGGTCGTTCGATCGAGGCGAGGTCGCAGGAAATCTGGGAAGAGACGCGAGTCCAGCGGCTTCAGCAAGATTTCGGGCGGGATTTCAGGATGCGACTCAAACGGCGTTGCGTACACAGGGATTCAGCGGGATTTCAGCACGCTTTTGAGGATCCGATGGGTATGAGATTCATACGGGATTTCTACTGTGCTTTCTTCTTTATCTATTTCCTTTGGTTTATAACATAAGAGTCAACAAATTACTTTAGAGGGAGAAGCAGTTAGGTCATACTAGACCCATCAGCTCAATTCAAACTAATCAATTTTACTAGTTTAGGTATGTTTGGGGCCATCTCAAGCAGTTTGAGCAACTACATACATGATAATATCTAAGGGTCTTCTCATCATTATGAGCTTGTCTAGTCTCCAATTAAGCAAAAAAAAAAAAAAATGAGCACTATTTTAGCTCATTTGAGTTTCCTTGAGATGTACTTTCATATCAAAAGTTGTGTTTTATCAACCGAACATGTTGCCTTTTATTTTAGGGCATTTTTATCAACAAGATCAAAAATATATTCTCATTATATGTAGCATTTTTTATTTACTTCAGGGCTGAAGAAAATTTATGATTCAAGTCACCAACATCAACCGTTCGTAATACATTAACAAATACATACCTTGGGGACTAGAAACTAAATCATTTATTTTATATAGATTCCAAAATTATTTGTTTATTAGAATTAGCTTGGATTCAAATTCTTCATATGATTAAGACCCAAGTAATCTTCCTTTGTCATTTTCATGTGAGAAGAAGAAAATAAACTTAAACTGAGCCAAGTCATAATGAACTGAAATCTAAACATGTCAAAATGAAGCTAAAATGGCTGTAATGGCCACAAATTGCTTTGAGTTCAAAATGAGACCTTATACTTCAAATGTAAGGAGTTAGTATTTGATGATGATAACTAACAATAAAATGTTATGA
>NW_021435651.1:0-246 GCF_001605985.2 Dendrobium catenatum | reverse complement strand
TAAGGACTTAAACACTTATTCTATTGATAACTTACTTATCTCACTCATTGTTTACGAGCAAGGGGTGAATCAAAGAAATCTTGATGCAGGTGAGAAAAAGAAAGAGAAAATAATTGCAAGAGAATATTTCGGGTCTGAAAGTAATGAAGTTGCCTTCATCACAAGGCAATTCAAAAGCTTTCTAAGGAAGAAACAAAAGCATCATTGGAGTAAAGGTATGGATCATAAATATTCTAAAGGATCTTC
>NW_021435650.1:0-246 GCF_001605985.2 Dendrobium catenatum | reverse complement strand
TTATTTAATTAAGGTACGTTTTCTTTTGCTTGATTTTAATTTCGAGGACGAAATTTATAAGGAGGGGAGATTGTAATAACGGGTTCGGTCCGGCCGGTTCAACTGAACCAGCCGAACCTATTATAAGCAGCGGACAAAGCCATTCGCGAAACAGGGACGGTTTCGCGAGCTGAAAAGGGCGGACGGTCGGGACTTCACGCGAGAGCAATGTAGAATTCGTTTTCTTCCAATTTTAGCAAACGAGCG
>NW_021435649.1:0-443 GCF_001605985.2 Dendrobium catenatum | reverse complement strand
TTTTTTTGCTGTTCGTCATGCTTATTATCCGCTGGAATTTTTTTGTTTGAATTTTCGATATGCTGTTACGCGAGGCTAAGGGCAATATGTGGTTGGGGCTCGCGTCCCGGTCATTTTTGCTAATGGCAACCGTGGGTGTTGATTTGCTTGCTGGATTGTCCGTGCGGGACGTCTTGGACGCTGGAAGCTTCAACTGTGATCTGAGCCCGTTTTTAGCTTTTAGCTTTTAGCTTGTATTACACTAGTTTTTTTGTTTTTTTTTTTTTCTGCTTGGTAGGATTTTGTATCTGTAATGTTGTTTTTTGGGTATTAAAAAAAAAAGATAATTTCATGATAACGTATCATAACTAAAAGATATTCCAAATGAATATAAACCTACCTATAATTTGGTGAAATATTACTTTAGTAGTTATAAATAATTATCTTAACTAAATTAGTTCATT
>NW_021435648.1:0-312 GCF_001605985.2 Dendrobium catenatum | reverse complement strand
ATTGAAAATCCAGGATGTATCTTTGGAATTTGCTTCAGACTTTCTTCCAAATAGCAAACATACAAAAACACAGAGCTACTATAAACATCCAAATATATAGAACAATTCACCTATCTTTTCTTTCATCAAAATAATCATATACAACACAGTCCATGGCTTCAGACAGAAATAACATAACAGAACAGAAAAAGTCATGACTGTATAAAATCAGAAGTATAAAATACATAATCTCAGATCAGACACAGAATGGCTAGTCCAAGACCTCTTTCCCTTTCCCAGAACCTGAAAACCACGCAAAAACAAGAATGAGCT
>NW_021435647.1:0-450 GCF_001605985.2 Dendrobium catenatum | reverse complement strand
CCAACAGTGCTTCGGATCCATGATTTGGACCCATTTGGGTTTCGATTGGGTCGAACTTGGTGTCGTTGGGTTCGTATTTCCGAGACGCTCAGTTTGACTATAAGCTCGCTGAAATCGGAGTTCGGATGCCCCCGAAATTAAATTTTAAAGTTTCCAACTAGCTTTTTGCCTCGAGATTCGTGCTCGATCAAGATAATTTTTGAATGACGTATCAATACTAGTGGTCATCTTCTTAAAATTCTCATTAGAAGGATATTAACCAAAGCTTAAGACAATTATCAAAGCAAATTATTTTTTTTTAAATCTTGTATTCTTATCGATAAGGTTGATTATAATGGAGTAACCGACATTATGAACCTTCATTAGGAGAGGTTAGTGAGACAAAGCCTTAGAAAATCATAGGTTAATAACACTAAATCAGTAACAATAAATAATAATATAGTGACTGTA
>NW_021435646.1:0-243 GCF_001605985.2 Dendrobium catenatum | reverse complement strand
CACCTGAACATCATCTCCCCCCACAATCTCCTCTGCAGCCCAAATCCGCCTTGAAAACCCAACCCCAACCCTTAGATGAACTTGAAAAGAAAATAATAGGGATTGTGCAGGAGTCCATTTTCCAACTCTTCCAGGAATTTGAAGGTAGAATGAGGAAGAATTTTGAAAAAATTGTGAAGAGAGTTGATCTTATTGATGAGAAGCTCCAAAATTGCATTGTCCAAGGAATTATTAAGCCTGATC
>NW_021435645.1:0-684 GCF_001605985.2 Dendrobium catenatum | reverse complement strand
AGAGAGGACTAAGCAAAAACACAAGAGGAGAAAGGGTAAAGAGTGAAAAATCATGGCTGGAAAGGCCTGAATTTAAAGAAACGGCCATATCATTCTGGCCGATTGTAGAATTGTCCAGTCCGATATGGTTTAATAATTGCGTACAGGCTGATTGGTCAAAAAGGGGTCCGATCATTCGGGCCGATCAGATATCGGCCAGGCTGATTACACATAGGCGATCATCCTGAGGAGTCAATCCGGACAACCATTGAAAAAGGTAGATCGTCCGGGCCGATTAGGTGTATCGTCCAGGATGATGCACAATAATTGATCGTACCAGCCGAAGTTAAAACATTTTAAATCACTTCCACGTGTATAATCCACGACAAACAGTGGATCGGCCAGAACGATTGTCCAATAATGGATCGTCCCGGGCCGAATTTAAAGATAAAAAACGTGCTGACACGTGGATCGTCTAGAACGATCCAGTGTATCAGCCATGACAATGCACATAAAATGCATCAACCAGACGAAATATTCTATCGGCTAGGACTATCATCATGATTGCAACAGAGTTCGATCATATCGTCCAGGATGATATAGGATCGTCCAGGATGATGAGTTAGAGTAAGCACAGAAAAAAGGTCAGTAGATGGATTTTGAAGATAATTTGTCATATCGTCCAGGACGATAAAAGTATCGGCC
>NW_021435644.1:0-2382 GCF_001605985.2 Dendrobium catenatum | reverse complement strand
AATAACTTTACAATCTTTGCAATCTAAACGATTTAATACAACATAAATTTTTCACCCGAATCTTAGAAGAAGGACAACCAATGCCCCTAACATTCCAAATAATCGTATTAAACATAAGAAAATAATTAATGGGAAGTTGTAGAACGTGTATGCCGAGAATGATTTCTAGCAGGTTGAAGTATAACTGGCTTAGTCTTACGGCCTTTTTTACTTTGAAATTTAAGAAAGCTAGTATCATTGTCATTAGAAGCAAAGCATCTAGTAGCAGTCATCATTTCCTCAGTATCCGTAAGAGTATCACTATTATAGTTAGAAGCTGAAAGAGTTTTACCAACACTATGAAAGGGGGGATCATCATCCTCCATAAAACCGCCATCCACATTAGATTCATTCTCCACATTGACTTTACACTTAGAAGAAGTAGAAAGTTGATGATCCTTAGCAACAAATTCTCCTTCTTCTAAAGCAATATCATTCTTATCTCTATCATTAACCAATAAAAGAGAATCACCATTAGAACTTGTTTCAATATCCTGAACAAATTGAGGATTAACAGTCAAAATCTCATTAGCAACATTAGTCTTAATATTAATAAAACCAGAGGAAGAGGGAACATCATTATGATCATCAATCTCAACATTTTCTTCACATTCATTAGGAATAGCATTAAGTTACTCAAAGGAATTCTTATTTAAAATTTCAACTTCCTGTTTTTGAGAAATAGCAGCAGCAATACCATCATTCAGGGCAAGCTCAGGACCAACCAAAGGGCTCTCAACGAGTTGTGTTTCAGAGGGATGATTGTCAGCAATAGGCTTCGTATTTTTGTCAAGACGCAAGTGAGGGTTTTTACGAAAGCATTGATTAACTGCATGCCTGTGCATCTTACAAAAGGAACAAAATATAGGTAAGTTTTCAAAATCAACCTTTTGGAAATAACCCTTAACTTCCAAACCAATCCAAATTTCAGTTGGATGTTTCTTAGAAACATCAAACTCAAAAAACTCTAGCAACCGACGGTCGGGATATAGAAGTCGTCGCTTGATCCGTTTGCAACGGGCGACCAAATATAGATGCCAGCCCAAATAAAATTTGATGATTAAAAAAATGTAAACGCAAATTAGGAAAAGAAATCCAAACAAGTGCAATCGGTGATTCCTCCCGAACATCAAAATCAGGAGTCCATTTCAACAGACTCATTTGACAAGCTTGAATATAGTAAGAACGCCTAGAAAAAATTCGGCTATAATCAAGATCATTGGCTAACTGTATAGCAATATGTCTTTGGTCCAGTAATTCAACGTGAAAAGAACCAGATAACTTAAGATTCACAAAAAATTTTCTAATAACATCAAGATTAGGTCTCCTCAACATAAATTTACCAATCAAGGTAAGAGCAAAAGGAGCAGCAAGATGATCGACAACAGAATCCTCAAAAAGGAGGGCCGGACAACCCTTAAAAGTAGAATTAACAAACTGAAGTTTAGGGTTACTCGAAGAAGCACCAGCAAGCACCTCTTTAAAAGAGCGAGTTTTCCCCTCAGCAGTTAATGAAACAGGGCAAGATGACGACGGGCCGTCATCTTCCCACAGAGAAAAACGGACGAAAATGACCAAAACAGAACACGATGAAGAACCACAAGTGAAGAGGAGAAAACGCAAACCAGAATCGCCCAGAGATTCCAGCCAGGAGGGCCAAAATCGAACGCACGGAGAGGAAGCCCTAGATCGCCCAAAAATTGCCTCCCGACAGAGAGCAGAGAGACATTAGGAACTGATTGATGCTGATCCTCTTGTTAAGGGGCCAAACCAATATGAGCATGCGGTTAAAGATTGACAATACTTGATTGATAAGGGGCCAAACCAATATGAGCATGTTTTATTAATACTTGATTGATAAGTAATTAATTTAGGCATGGAGGCCTAAATGGTATCCAATATTTATATTTTAATTTAGGGTGAATTAAATATATAACACATATGAAAGCATTTTTGCACGCCATGATCAAATTGTTGGAATTTGACAAAAGAAAAAAAAAAGTAAATTGGGTTTTCATTGTAAATTTTGATATTTAGGCGAGGATTTAAAAATGAATGTAAAAGCGTGTTATATAAATGGCCCCTTATTTCTCCTCATGAAAAATATGGGATGCAAAGTCATATTTTCAACATGATACTATTGAGGACATCAATGTGAACCTCTCATTGGGGCTTTAAAACCAAATAAATTGCCCTCGATCACAACTTCATCATCCCCGCATTTAGCGTAATGACCTTTATATGTAATTTTTGAAAGTTCGTTCGGGATGTTAAGCCCAATGAACTTAGTCTCAAGCTAACCAAGAGGGGGGTGAATTGGTATTTAAAAAATTCTTAAGACAA
>NW_021435643.1:0-274 GCF_001605985.2 Dendrobium catenatum | reverse complement strand
AATTAATTTAATATAATTTGACAATAAGTTATTAAATTACTTAATTTATCAGAAAATTTAAATTTGCAGGAATTTCTAGCGAAACTAAATTCGTCGAAAATCACATCGAAAAATACGTCAGTAATCCGTCAGAAATATTCTACAGGAAATTACTCGTTTCTCCTTATAACCCGCCAAAAAACTTCCTGAACTAATCGCCTACTCAGCTTCAACCTAAGACTACACATGAGTAGATGCCGAGCCTGTAATCACTCGCCCCTCTCACTTGATCTCC
>NW_021435642.1:0-289 GCF_001605985.2 Dendrobium catenatum | reverse complement strand
TACACATTTGAACAATAATATTTGAAATCATCAAAAATTTATAAGTTGCAAAAATGTAATGCATGCAAATAGCAACTATCTTAACACTACTCCCCCTTTTTTCATCACAAAAAGAGGGTCTTAGACACACAAAAAGAAAAAGGAAACAAAACAATAGAAACTAAAACAAACTACAGAAAATAGAAAACAGAAAACATAAAACAAATACTAGAAAAATGAGGGACCCTGATCATCAGATGGAGGTGGTGGAGGTGGATGTTGAAAGTAGATAGCTAGCATAGTAAACTAA
>NW_021435641.1:0-227 GCF_001605985.2 Dendrobium catenatum | reverse complement strand
CACACACACACTTGAGGGGTTTAGAATTTCTATTTTTTCCCACATCGACCCGGCCGATATTTATATCATCCGGGACGATCAGCTTAAAATAGAAGTCTAAGTGAGAATTCTTAATTAAGGCAGCCATCATTAACATATCGGCCTGGACGATACGTGTATCGGCCTGGACGATACGTGTATCGGCCAGGAGGATAAGCTAAAAATAGAAAAAAGTAGCCGCCATAGAC
>NW_021435640.1:0-233 GCF_001605985.2 Dendrobium catenatum | reverse complement strand
AGAGAGATGAATAAAAAATTCTATATTTCAAAGTTCATTAGAATATAAATGAACATAAGATCAATTTGAATTGAGAGATTGAAAGAATTTAGAAACAAGAGAATTACCACATGTGGCTCTTTGCGTATCTTTTTCAAATTTTTGGGCACACTTTTGTGCATCTTTTGACATTGTGTTAATTTTGTGCCTCTTTTTTATATTTGCGAACCTTTGCGCATTCCTTTTGATTTTTG
>NW_021435639.1:0-749 GCF_001605985.2 Dendrobium catenatum | reverse complement strand
TCTAAATCAATAAATATCATATGCCATACACTATAAAAATAACAAAAAAGCTTTTCCAAGCGAAGCCTATATCAAAGAGCTTGTCAAAGCTATTGAAAGTCATGATAGAGAAGAAACAATTAGGCTAGGAAAGAAGCAAATAAATAAAAAGAACAGAGGAGGCCATAGCTTGCACTGACATGGAGAGCTCAACAATGACATTAGCTAAGGAAGTAATCAGGAAAAGGTTCTAGCCATTAATGGATCTAATGGAAGCTCATGGTTCCAAAGAAAGTCTAAGGCTTCATTTGGGATGCCTTTCTTACTGCTCATTAAAGTGACTTTCTAGTATAAAATTTCTATTTTTAAAAAAATTGTACTAAAAAGTTGTTTTAGAAAGGAATAAGAAAGTCATCACAAGCGAAGCCTAAGGTTTCGTTTGGGACTGCTTTTCTTATTGCTTCTTAAAGCATCTTTCTAGTATAAAAATTAAAACTTTGTATTAAAAAATTACTTTAAGAAGCAGTAAAAAAGTCATCCCAAACGAAGCCTAAGAAGACCTTTATTGATGTTTGATCACTAAGGAGAAGAAGATGAATATACTACTCTTTGTCTCCAAGGCATTAGATGTGCTTTAACTTGAACTTAACAGCCTGCTGGAGGAAATATTTGTTTAGTCTAGTAATTAGGATGTTAAGCCTAAGTGAATGTCCCAAGGCTAACCAAGAGGGTGGGTGAATTGGCAATTTAAAAAATGTAACTTCAACTCT
>NW_021435638.1:0-317 GCF_001605985.2 Dendrobium catenatum | reverse complement strand
TCTTTTGCTCTAATACCAAATTGATGCACAAGAAAATATTGCAAAGACACAAATCTTCCTTTTTTACAACATAGATAAATTTATATATTAGAGAAGAAGGATACATGTGGAATGGAAATCGTGGATAGAGAAGAAGGGATTAGAAGACCGAGATGAATTTTAAGAGGAGAATAGGAAAGAAGACCATAGCTTGCAAGCTCTGTAAACCCGCTTGTTTTTACATTCCACAAATTTTCATTTCTAAAACCCTCCTAAAACAGCCACAAAACAGCCCTTATATAAGAGAAATTATTGCGTGTGGAATCCGATCACAACGA
>NW_021435637.1:0-1322 GCF_001605985.2 Dendrobium catenatum | reverse complement strand
TCTTCTTTTTCTTCCCTAAACCTAAACATAAAAAATTTATTTCTCTCTCCACATCCCTTAAACCACCACATCCCCTTCTCAAAAAACCTAGCATAGCATTTCCCCGTCTGCTAAGCAAAATGATCACAAGTACTTAGCTTTTCATATATAGCATATTCTCCAACCTGCCAAGAAAGACGAACATGCATACTTATTTTCATGCATAACAGATTTCCCCTCCGCCAAGAAAGGCGATTACGAGTATGCATAGCATATTTCTCCACCTGCCAAAAAAGGCAATCACTGGTACTTAGATTCATGCACAGCAAATTTCCCCGCCTGCTAATAATGACAGTCACGAGTACTTAGTTTCACACGTTGCACTTTACAAAATAACTAGCATCGAGGTTATACCTCAAATGCACAACGATGAAGGCAGCAACGGTGAGATAATGATAACGACACCAACGATGCACACAATTTTGTTATATCATTATCATATATATAGGGTTGCAAATGAACTGAACCGAGCCGAGTATGTGAGTGTTCATGTTTGAGTTAATTTATTATTAGCTTGTTCAAGTTTGGTTCATGTTTGATTTGAGCTTTATTGTTTGTGTTCATGTTTGGTTCGTTTAAATTAATGGTGTTCATGTTTGGTTCATATTCGGTTCATGTTCGGTTCGTTTAGTACTTATCAAGCTTTAAACAAACAAGTCTTAACGAGCTATGTTCGTGAACATATTTAGCGATTTTTTTACACTATCAAACAAGTATGTTCACGAACAAATCTAATGATTATTCTTGAGCTATCAAATGAGCAAGATCATGAATATATACATGATGTATGTAACTTGAAGCAAAACACAAAGAGAAAGCAACAAAGAGAATCAAGACTTACTTTTAGAAATTTAAGACACCACTTGGAGAACAAAATAGACTAGGTAAAACAATTAAAATTCAGATTAGAAAAGAACCGATCATACAACAAACCCAAACAAAAGAAAGTTAGCAAAAGAAACAAAATAAAACCAAACAAACGTTATCCTCAGAACATCCTACAAGAGGACTCCTCACATGTACCGAGAGTAGGAATATATATTTCAAGATAATGTTTAGATATGCAAACCAAGGGTCCACCACTGCAAAGGGGTCCAATGTCCTACCAAACTCCTCCAGCAAATGCCACAAAAACAGCCAACAAATCTTACCAATTGAACCAGAAGAAAGATACAGGTGGAGTGGAACTTGCGTAGAGAAGAAAGAGGTTAGAAGCCCAGACGAAGCGTGAGAAGCTCGCAAGCCATCCAAGAGGTAGAAGAAGAAGTGGACAAAGCTCTCAA
>NW_021435636.1:0-327 GCF_001605985.2 Dendrobium catenatum | reverse complement strand
ATTTTGGAGGCCTTATTAAACTTTCCAACTAAAAATTTCCTAATCGGTGACAAAAAATCATCTACATTATTTGCTATTCTTTGAAGCAATTGAGAGGTTTTAAAGTTATTAAGTTGAAAAAATAAATTTGAGATAAAGACATAATAAACGTTTTAACATAGTCTTGGGGGCGTTGTTTGTTCAACTCCAGCATGTCCGCCTTAATTTTCAATGATGTAACTAATGAATGTGCTAAGGAAAGTCATTATATTTCTTCTCATTTATTTGGCAGACCAGTGAAAGGAATAGGCTGACCTTTTAGAATAAAATATTGTTTTGAAATATTCC
>NW_021435635.1:0-327 GCF_001605985.2 Dendrobium catenatum | reverse complement strand
GTAAGTTATAGCAACATGACATAGAGTGATAATTCTTTTCTTGATATGGCCAATCAACTAATATATGTTCTTTATTTTGTCCAGACAAAAAACTTATATGAGGACTTGAAGGGATCTTTTGAAACTAATATAACAAAATGGAATGTCTAGGGCATTCGTGGAATTTCATGCTAAACGAACATTGTTGATTGCGAAATATTTATATGCAAATATATAGAAAAAGTAATTCATCAAAGGAAAGTGAACTTGGCAGAACATAAAGATTGACAAAAAAAATGCCAAAATTTAGAGCCGAATTCATATACACCTTGTTTCTTTCTTCGAAGA
>NW_021435634.1:0-321 GCF_001605985.2 Dendrobium catenatum | reverse complement strand
TGTACACTTGTCCAGCTCCTATATATACCATTGTATATCTTCGCTTTGTGGTATTTAAATGAATTAATTCTTCTCCTCTCTTCTATAGTTCCATTATTGTTCTGGCTCTGGTATCCAATTTCTACATGGTATCAAACGTTTGGCAAGATCCTTCTTCTTCTTCTTCTTCCCGACGACGTCCTCCGCAGCTTCACATCCTGGGGATCAATCAGAGATGACGGAGCTCCCTGATCCTTCGATCCCGACCGCTCTCAAATTAGTCGTTACAAATCTTAAGACAATCGTCTTCGTGCAACTCGCCGCGGACAACTACTCGGTCTG
>NW_021435633.1:0-536 GCF_001605985.2 Dendrobium catenatum | reverse complement strand
GTCTTGCAGCCGAACTGACCATACCGCAACACAATCCTACGGTCATACATTGTGATAATACCTCCGCCATCGCCATTGCAAAGAACCCGGTCTTCCACGCCAGAACAAAACATATCGAGATTGACTACCATTTCATACGAGAACACATTGGCTCCGGATCAATTCAGCTCACTCACATATCCTCCAAAGATCAAATCGCAGATATTCTGACCAAACATCTACCATTGGCACGATTTAATGACCTTCAAAGCAAATTAATCATTCGACCCTCGAATGCTTAATTTGCGGGAGGCTATTAGCATAATTATTACACTTGTAATTACCGTATTACTGTTATGCCATTGGCTCTATATTAAATACTTCCTCTGTATAACCGTTTAGTTTTGAATAACAATAATTTCCTTTTACCGTCTCTCTTCCCTTCGCTCTCTGTGCGTTCCCTCATTAGCATTTCTCTCAGTAAGAACGAAGGAGAAGAAGGAAAAGAACGATTTGTTTTGTCGTTTGGAGTGGCAAAGAAGGCCAAATAAAGAGTT
>NW_021435632.1:0-235 GCF_001605985.2 Dendrobium catenatum | reverse complement strand
ACTTTCCTCCATCCATGATTAATTTCTAAGCAGGCTATCTTGCTATCTTCCCGGCACTGTAGTCCTAAATAGAACCATAATTCAGGTATATGGGCTTATGTAACAAAGACTCTTTGTCTTGAGTATACTTCAATGCAAGTTTAGCTCTCAATGGGCCAACCTTGCTTGAACAAGAGTGCAAACTGTGCCCACCTTTTTCCAAAGGTTCATATAATGTATTCCAACTCACATAATA
>NW_021435631.1:0-223 GCF_001605985.2 Dendrobium catenatum | reverse complement strand
TGAAGCTATCAAAGCTCATGAAAAGCAATATGAGAAATTAATTGAAAACACAAAAGGGCACCCTAAATATATAATTCATCCTTGCAGAAAAAAGAAGCAAGAAAATTATAGCTTGCTTCCTCGACCCTCACAACTACGACATGAGCCTCTAAAAGAAAAGGAAATTCCACTTAGCATATCTCAGGCAAATGTATTAATGGTCATTCGAGGTAAAGAGAATGTG
>NW_021435630.1:0-1073 GCF_001605985.2 Dendrobium catenatum | reverse complement strand
GATCATCACCCTGAATTCGAGCTGTCCGATGTAGATCGTCCAGGACATCGTCCCGGCCGATAAGGTGATCTTCCTAGCCAATGTGATCGTATCAATCAACCATTAATGCTTTCCAAAGATACCAGATCAATTTAGTCATAATTGAGTTAGATCGTCCTGGACTATATAAATATCGTCCTGTCCGATTTCCTAGAACAAAAAATTTCTAAACTGATTATGGTGGTTGATTCTTTCTGAATTAAGACTACCATCCTGGCCGATACATGTATCATCCAGGACGATCTCAATGACGGCTGCCTTAATGAGGATGCCCTAATTAGGGTTTTTGATTTTGGACATATCGTCCAGGACGATATAAATACCGTCCCGACCGATATTACCAAAAATAGAAATCTTATAGGGAATCACAAGAAATCTTCCATGTTACAAATCAACAGATCTCACACCCAATACAACAGACTCTAGAAAGGAAAAAGATTACAAACTTACATAGACCTAGTCTACCCAATCTTGAGCTGGTTCCAAATTGCAGTCTGATCACATGGACCTGAAATGTTAGCACAAAAGGAAATCGTAAGGAAATAAGGAATGTTTGCTATCATCAAAATCATAAACCATTGATCCGCAACAGACGTAGGTCATGGTTTGACCGAACCACTATAAAAATTTTGGTGTGCTTTTTCCTTATTGTCTTTTATTACTGCGTGCATTTTATTTTTCAATATTTACTTGGGAAAATTTGTGAAAAAAGTTATTTAAATTTTCATGTTAAAATTTTAAAACAACAAAAATATTAGAACTCCTACTTAGGTTTTAACTATTATCAAAAAGTTTTCACAATTCACCCTCTCCTCCTATTGTCCATCTAGTAATTTCAATTGGTATCAGAGCCTGTTTTCAAAAATAGTGTTTTAGAAAACCTTGAAAAAATGATCATGTCACAGTTTGGTAATTGCAATACTGTGGAGGGTTATTCAATAACCCGTCCACCTCTTTTTGATAACATTCTATTTTATTTTTGGAAAATTAGAATGTTTACTTTTTTACAATCTATTGATTATCGCATGTGGATG
>NW_021435629.1:0-235 GCF_001605985.2 Dendrobium catenatum | reverse complement strand
CCCCGAATAAATATTTAAAACTCCAGAATATCAATTTAAAAAAAATGTGGGCATTTTAAATATTTATTCGGGTCGACATCGCGCCGCGTGCCGAGATCCCCGAATAAATATTTAAAACTCCAGAATGTTAATTTAGCAAAAAAATAATAATGGTAATAATAATAAATACTTTTATATATTTATTTGGGTCGACATCGCGCTGCGTGCCGAGATCCCTGAATAAATATTTAGAATC
>NW_021435628.1:0-354 GCF_001605985.2 Dendrobium catenatum | reverse complement strand
TGCTGTTGGTGCCATGCCCAATCCTCCTCCGGATCCTTCAAACTTTCAAATGCCACAAGTCTCAGGAGTACGGGGCACTCTTGAAGGTAGCAACGAAGCTCATAATGTCATTCGCCAGCCCACTCCGTAGAATATTGCAAGTACTTCCGAGCTTGTGACTGCTGCATAGTTGGAAGGAATAATAACAGAAAGGATCAGGGCCATCATAGCCGTTGATCTAGCAGAAAAATTGGTGGGCAAAGGTCGTCCATACCCTGCTGAGTACGATCAAGTACCGTAGCCAAAAGGGTATTCTGTACTAAAGTTCAATACTTTCAACGGTACTAACAACCCCAGGCAGCACCTGGCACAATT
>NW_021435627.1:0-415 GCF_001605985.2 Dendrobium catenatum | reverse complement strand
GTCGCAGCAACAATGTATGAGACTATTTTTGATCAAATGTGGGGAAAATCAGAAGAAAGAGCATAATCCATAGTAAGTTTGATGAATATTCTAAATTTATAAGTACAGGAGGAGTAAACAGCATAAATCATTTATTTATTTATAGTATTTTCAAAAATTATTTCTGTAATGTATATATTTTCATAATAATTATGAATTTTATTTAGGTCTTTTCATATATCAGCCGATTAGATTTGATTTAAATTAGACATTATTGTAAAAAAATAAAGTTATCAAAGATTTTTTTGTTATTATAAACTCTAAAATTAGGATTTGTTAATTATGGGGTTCAAAGGAACATAAAAATTATTAAAAAAAATTGAGAGATTTAGGATATCATTAAGTTTAAATATGTCAAGTTTCATGTCAATCGGGG
>NW_021435626.1:0-312 GCF_001605985.2 Dendrobium catenatum | reverse complement strand
CAAATCGTTCTTCATTCTGGGATCAGTAATCATCCTTCTAGTTTGCTCTTTCACTGGTCCTAGCTCTTTTAATTCTTTGAACAGCTTGTGTTTAGAACTGGAAGAACCAAGCTCCAAAGAAGAGCCTTTTTTATTCTTCACAAAAACAGTTTTTTTTTTTTTAACTTTAAACTGATTGTTGAAGAAGGAGAAATGGTTTTAGAAAGCCCATCTCTTATTTCATCATTATTATCACATAATTCGGAAGTCTTTGCTGCATTAGTAAGAGTGAAAACTGAATTCTGATCCTTCTCAAACTCCTTAAATGCCTCC
>NW_021435625.1:0-351 GCF_001605985.2 Dendrobium catenatum | reverse complement strand
AAATCTCGTTCATCGAAAGTCCATTCAGTAAAAGCAACTTTTGTTTTAACACCATTAATTTTGCGAGAAGGTGGAGAATAACCTTCTTTGATAAGCATCCACATGCGATAATCAGTAGATTGTAAAAACGTTGATATGCAGGTTTTCTAGAAATTAAAAGGTAAGTTGTCAAACAAGGGAGGTCGTGTAATTGAATAACCTTCCGTAGTGTTACGATTCCTAAGATTAGCCATGGATCAAAATTCAAAAAGTTTTCAAACTAATTTTTTTATGAATCTCGCTCTAATACCACTTGAAAGTTCGTTAGGGATGTTCAGCCCTATAGAACTGGCCCAAGCTAACCAAGAGGGG
>NW_021435624.1:0-693 GCF_001605985.2 Dendrobium catenatum | reverse complement strand
ATCTTGGGGTGGTACTCACGACATTATTGGAGCATCAGTTATATGCCAACCAGAAGAAATGTTCTATCACTCAGCAGAAGGTGGAGTATCTGGGACACATCATTTCAGAGAGTGGGGTGGCAGCTGACCCCACCAAAATAGAGGCCATGATGAATTGGCCTACACCAAAATCCCTTAAAGGACTAAGGGGATTTTTGGGACTGACTGGTTACTACAAGAGGTTCATCAAGGGCTATGGTTCCATAGTAGGTCCTTTGACTGATCAGTTAAAAAAAGATAACTTTCAGTGGGGAGAGAAGGCAGAGGAGGCCATGAAGACTCTGAAGGAAGCCATAACCAGTGCTCCGATTTTGGCACTTCCTGATTTCACCCAGTAGTTTGTGGTTGAGACTGACGCTTCAAGAGTGGGTTTGGGAGCGGTACTCATGCAGAATCATAGGCCGATTGCCTTCTTTAGCCGGATCTTATCAGCTAGGGCACGACTGAAATCAGTTTATGAGCAGGAACTGATGGCCATTGTGTTGGCTATTCAAAAATGGTGGCCTTATCTGCTGGGACAACGATTCACAGTTCGTACTGATCAGCGGAGTCTCAAGTATTTACTAGAGCAGAGATTAGTGGCAGAAGAACATCAGAAGTGGCTAGCCAAACTATTAGGGTATGAGTTTGAGATTCAGTATAAGCCAGGGGTTC
>NW_021435623.1:0-2731 GCF_001605985.2 Dendrobium catenatum | reverse complement strand
TCTCTCCATTTTTTAATCATTCTTTCTCTCTTTAGCTTGTTACCTCTCTCTCTTTCTATCTAATTCCTCTCTTTTTATCTCTCTCTAGCTTTCTTTCTCTCATTCTCTCAAATTTATCTTTATGTTTTTCTTCATCTCTCTTCATCTCACTCTTTATCATTCTCTCACTCCCTCTCATTCCCTTTCCCTCAAAAGAAGGGCTTGAGAAACAAAGAAAAAGCAAAAAATTAAAAATAAAGATAAAAAAGAGAAAAATGAGTATTTTTGCCTCAAATTCCTTGTCACTTTATCATTGGTTGTTGATTTGTGCATGAAGATATAAAATGTTTAGCACTTGTAGCTCTCAAAACCTTGATTGCAGCATATTTGGTACAACGGACAAAACTTAACTCTTTTCTTAATGTGATAGGGGAAATTCATATACAATGCTCTTGATTCTATGTTTAAGTTGCGCGCATTTTTTATAACAATGGAAAATTTAAATTAATTACTCAAGCATTTTCTTCCAATGTAGTGAGAAAATATTGTAAATTTCAAATAGGTGTGCTAAGTCCCATGCACATTATTTTTGATGTGGTAGGATAGAAGACTTTTTAGCTATAGGGTCTTCAATATCGACCTTGAACTCCTTTCTTGGCAAAGTAGGAGGTCTAGGCTCCCGTTGATTCTTATTATGTTGGGATGACACCATAAAGCTATCAAAATTTACAGTGAACAAACTTAAAGAGTACAAAACATCAAGGCACCATTTTCAACATAAATATAATAAAATGAAATAATGGAAATGCAAATTAAGAACAAGATAATGAATACCTAAAATATCGTATAAGTTTTGTTGAAAGGACAAAATTGAACACAAAATTGTGCACAAAGAGGATTTACTGGGGACTTACAATGAACTTAAAGAGAGAAAATAACACTTCCACACATCTCCTAGAACTATGCAAACTTTGTGAGCTATGACGTTGAATGGTAAAAATGAACTTGGGAGTGATTTTTTTTTTAAGAAAGAGAATGATTTCTTGTCCGGTCCACCTCACTAAAAAAACACTTGATGACAAAATTGTCCCATTTTAAAAGCTCTAAAAGATTCTAACTCATCTTTTAGGCCATCGAATCCACACATACACGCAAGCGGACAAAAGACATTGCTAAATTTAAAAAATGAAAAATGTTGTGTGCATTTAAATGATAAACTTTGTGCAAATCATTAAAATATGAGTATTTTTAAATATGCATGCATAGCAACATAACTTTCAAGTTCAAATGCGACATATAGAATGTGAAATTGCTTCAAGAAGTGCGCAGCTACCTCAGGAATCATGCAAATGCTTTGAGAAGTGCCCAAATGCCTTGAGAAGTATGCAATTATCTTAAGAACCACGTAATTGCTCTCAGAAGCATGCCATTTTTTATGACTAGATGCATTGAGAAGTTTACAAGTACACTATACAAGTGCATTGACAATTAAAGTTGTGCATCATGTTGGCTCATACTTAACTATGCATGAGAATTGAAAACATGCGACTGCACTGTGCAAAAGCATGCAAATGCATAAAAAAAATGTAGATGTGTATTGTGTAAATGCACTTAGGAAAATGCAAGTGCATCATGTAAAATGCACTGAGAAATATGCAAATTCATCGAAAAACATGAATCTACACTGTGTAGATATATTGGAGGCCATGTAGATGCATTGAGAAGTGCACAAATATACCATGTAAGAACATCGAGGGAGATGCAAGTGCACTATATAAGCATAGTGAAAATCGTGCAAGTGCCTTATATATCGGCGCACTAAAAAACTTATATGTTTATCCAAGAAATGTTAATCGTCAAAATTTAATAATGTGCACGTGTTTCAACAAGTACATCAACTTTTAAATTTGAGATTTAAGAATATTGTACGGGTTAAAATAAAATATACTTAAATTTGACACATCTCGAGAAGTGTGCAAGTGCACTATAAGTGCATAAAAAATTGAGTACATATGCAAGTACATTACGCATGCGTCCATGCGCATAAAAAAGTATGCATGCTATCACGAGACACATCAAATTGTCAAAGTTTATTAACCTATATGTGCTTCAACAAATATATTAAACTCTTAAATTTGAGATTTGAAAATATTGTACCATCTAAAATAAAATGAACATAATTTTGATTTATCAAGAATCGTGCAAACAAACCGAAAATCGTGCAATTGTATCACATAACTCCAACAAAAAAAATGCATAAGGGCATCATGCAATTGCACTAAGAAATGTGTCATGTATCTTTATTGATAAACGTGCAGGAGAATTAAAACCAAAATATATATATGTGCTCCGAGAAATGTACTAAAATAACATTTATTTTAGAATATTGTATAAAGTGAAAATAAATTGAATTCAAACCTACAAAGCGCAAAATTAGCTTAAAAATAATGTGTAATCCTTCAAAAAAATTTTCAAAACCTATTTTGCATGATGCTATCAAGTGGGCCACTCTACTTCCTTGTCTTGAAATTCAATACTCAGTGCCCTAGGGGTGTAAGTGAGCTGAGCCGGCTCGAGCTCAACTAATTTATAGGCTTGTGAGCCGAACTTGTCGAGTTCGTTTAGTAAACAAGCTCGAGTTCGAGCTTGAGCCCGCTCAGCTCGTGAGCTCGCGAGTCGACTCGAATAAATATTAATATTTTTTAAATAATTTTTATTTTATTTATTAAATTTAAACATTTAAAAAATTCAT
>NW_021435622.1:0-1677 GCF_001605985.2 Dendrobium catenatum | reverse complement strand
AAAAAAAAAAGAGTTTTGAAAAGATTAATTTTCTTTGGAAGAATTTAATTTATGGGATTTCAATTTTGAGAATGAACATTGCGGACCTCCAAAGAACACTGCTACGAATACAGGATGGCAGATGGGTATACAACCGCACCTACCCCAAGGGATAAAGAAGATCGCAGGCCTCCACGCTCCTCGCAAACGAGCCAATGGAAGGGCAGATTAGATCCTGCATACGACTAATCATTGAGGATAGCGGCTCTCGCCAGCACACCCTAATGGTTAGTAATATACATGACCTGATCAAAATAACAGGTTTCCCCCACCCAATACATCTACTTGGATGGGGTTTAGTAGATGTGGAATTTAGTTTTGCATGGGCGTAAGCCCACATCGTTAATTACATCTCAGGCTGGAGCCTGAGAAAACTCTCGATTAAGGACATATATTATCCTTTCCAAAATGGGATTGGCACACGGGCTAAGATTAGGAAGTCCTACTCAAAAGGAAAGAGAGGTTCAAATTGGCTTAATCAACATGCATGGCTCACCCCAGCATTTAGAGGGACTAAGGTACTAAAAAGGAAACTAGAGAAAAGAAGATCAAGCAGTCGACACATACATGAGAGAAGTATGGAGGTGGCGTCATCCATATGACACAAATAAGTAGGATTTATAGTCCATGAAGAATGGGGAACTTACCCACTATTTAGGCGTACTACAAGACTGAATGTAGTAGCCTTGAATCCTAAATCTAAATTAGGTTTAATATTATACGCACACTAACACCCGTGTCCTAACTAATATAGTGCAAAACTTGGACTTACTTCGGCCTGGATTGGGGAGCCAGCTAACTACCTAATTGATTCAAAACCATGTGGTCTAGTTATTTATGAAAGATAGATGGGTGGATCAGTTTTTGGAAGTTAAGGCCGACATATAGAGAGTTTTCTAATTGACCTTGTACTTATGTTGGATAAATGCTCCTAACTAACGCAATAAAAATTTTAATTTAATTAATTTCTAATGCAATGCATTCTAGTTTATAAGATCCAAATCATGTATGCAAAAGACTTTAAAAATAGGCTTGTTATAAAATAATTTTTAGAAGGAGACTAGACTTCCCTAGATCCAACACATCATCCGAACAGGCCAGATTATTCTGACTCTACCCGCAGGCGGGAAAGTGTCTCATAGAAGGAGAAAGAGAAATGCAATAATGTGCATGCGACCCCAGACGACTCCGGCAATTCCATAGATTCATTAAGTTTCTATGTTATTTAAATCTTAAAATTTTAAATATTGGTTATGAGTAAAAAATATTTTAGTCCTTAAAGAGCCTAACAATATATAGGCTAAAGAGAAAATTATAGCATGCATATCGCCAATAAACTCAGAAAATCAGTCAACCCTAGAGGAAAATATTTTAAAATAAAACACATAAAAAATAATCCAATAAACTAATGAATGTCCATAGGCCAACTGCCCTTAATTACAAATCAGTGTCTGTAGAAAAGTAAAGTGGCCAAGCACCACTACCAATAACTCATATTTCTAAGCCTAGGACTGTCACAAATGACTTTGAGTGGGATATTAGGTCTTCAACTCTTCAGTCTTCTTGGATTCCCCCTCATTGGACTCCTTGGATTTCTCCTCCTTGGACTCCTTGGATTCGTCGTGACTTGAATATCCA
>NW_021435621.1:0-212 GCF_001605985.2 Dendrobium catenatum | reverse complement strand
AAGCAATTAAGGCTTCCTAGAATTTTTCTCGAAAGATGAATTTTTATTTTTTTTTTCCTAGAGCCTTGTCGGTTTAAATAACCGAGTGGGCCAAGTCTTAAAACAAGACTTGGATCGGGTGGCTAGGGTATGTGCAGAGTTGGTTCTTCTGCACGATTCAGGCCTTTAAGTCGAAAATAAAGGTTGATATCAAAACAAACCGGTCACGCCTT
>NW_021435620.1:0-211 GCF_001605985.2 Dendrobium catenatum | reverse complement strand
AATTTACAACCAGCATGCAATAAAACTCGAGAAAAACCCGTCACAGTGCAGTAAGGAAATAAACACCGGCCTAACCTAAAACTAGGATTGGTTGTCCTAGCAAACAAATCTAAGTGTGTGCAATAGGTTATGTGGTTTTGATATGTCCTAAATCAATTATTATTTTAAAAAAAGAATTTAGTTAATTAAATTTAATTTGTTAAATAAATAA
>NW_021435619.1:0-402 GCF_001605985.2 Dendrobium catenatum | reverse complement strand
GGCCTAACCTAAGTCTAGAAGTAGTGCCCTAGCAAACAATTCTATGTGTGTGTAAGGCTAGTGTGGTTTGGATAGACCCTAAATGGGATAATTAATTAAAGTTATCTAGAGTTCAGGTTTGTTGGGGGTCTGAAAAGGATGTTTTAGTTGGAATTCAAGTATTAGTGAATTAGAGTTCATTTTAATTATTTCAGTTTGTTGATCAATTTTAGGAGCTTAGAGTACTGACATTTAAAGTTTAAGTGATATTAGCCAATTTTAGAAACTTCTAGGGTCCTAGGAACTAAGCTAAGGGTCCAAAAAGTTACTATGGGAAAAAGGCTAAGTCTGAGATTTCTAACATCTTAGAAAAATACTAGACCTTACTACGAGTGGTTAGACAGGTAGTAGGCTGGAATCGGA
>NW_021435618.1:0-261 GCF_001605985.2 Dendrobium catenatum | reverse complement strand
TTCAAGGGTCATAATGGATGATCTAAGTCATATTATATGATATGTGTTATCAAAAAATAATTTGAATAATTAATTAAATGAGAAATAAATTAAAATAAAATAATAAATCTAATCTTACTGTATGACAACATATTTATACCAGATGATTAGATACTTTTAGAAACCCCTTCATTTAATAAATTAGAAAAAAATTAAATTTAAAATTTATTATATTCATACTCTACAAACCTAATTGTATTGTATGATATTTCAAATATTTCC
>NW_021435617.1:0-451 GCF_001605985.2 Dendrobium catenatum | reverse complement strand
TCACCCCCCCTCTTGTCGTTTAGTAATTTCAATTGGTCTCAGAGCTTATTTTTCAAAAATAGTGTTTTAGAAAACCTTGAAAAAATGATCATGTTTTATTTTGGTAATCGTAACACTATGGAGGGTTATTCAATAAATCATCCACCACTTTTTGATAACTTACCATTTGATTTCTGGAAAATTAGAATGTCTACATTTTTGCAATCTATAGATTACCGCATGTGGATGTTAGTAAATGATGGGTATGTTTCACCGTTTAAAATTGTTAATGGTTTGAAAACTCCTGTACCGTTTATTGAATTGAGCAATGAGGATAGGGAGTTAGCCCAACTGAATGCCAAGTGCTTAAACTGCTTTTTTTGTGCATTGAAATCTGAGGACTATATGAGAGTGTCTACTTGTGTTTCTGGTAAGGAGATTTGGGATAGACTGTGCATTACATACGAAGGCA
>NW_021435616.1:0-224 GCF_001605985.2 Dendrobium catenatum | reverse complement strand
GATCTGAAATTCTGATTTCTGATTTCTGTATGATTCTAACTCTGTTGATTTATTCTGTTCTGATTGGTATTTTGATGTGATCTGATCTGTACGACTCTGATTTTGATTTGATCTGTTCGTATCTGTTCTGATCTGATCTATTCCGTTCTGATCTGTCCGATTTGATATATGTACGATTCTGTTCCGGTTTCTGATTGGATTTTGTCTGATGTGTTGGTTTTGAG
>NW_021435615.1:0-217 GCF_001605985.2 Dendrobium catenatum | reverse complement strand
ATTTTACCTTTTTTGTAGGATTAAAAGTGCTAGTGGTAGATAATGTCCTAGGTGGCACCATCTTTGTTTTAATTTTGTATTCATTTCCATTAGGTTAGGATTCTTTCTTTCCTTAGGATTAGACAAGTTGGTGGTGGACAATGCCCTGCGTGGTACAATCCTAGTTTAATCCAATATTTTTTTTCTTTTGGTTTAGATTCTTCATTTTCTTAGGATT
>NW_021435614.1:0-291 GCF_001605985.2 Dendrobium catenatum | reverse complement strand
ACACCTCCAGTTTTAGCGGCTCCTATTCCGGGAAAACCTCTGATACTTTACACCTCAGCTTTAGACAACTCTCTTGGCGCCTTGTTAGCCCAAACTAACGAGGAAGGAAAAGAGAACTCACTTTACTACTTGAGTAGACGACTCTTACCAACTGAAGCTAATTACCCACCTATTGAGAAACATTGTTTAGCCTTAATTTTTGCTGCCCAGAAATTAAGGCATTACATGTTAGCTCATAAAATCAATCTCATTTCTAGAGTCAATCCACTCCAATACCTGATGACTCGTCCA
>NW_021435613.1:0-271 GCF_001605985.2 Dendrobium catenatum | reverse complement strand
TCTCCTCCCAAACTTTCTCTGGTAGGGCCAGAGGCTGTAGTAATCCCCCTGGTGCCATTGTCATGTACTTGCTCCGCTGGCAAGTATCATACTTAGCCACCATCTCCTCTATGTCTTTCCTCATCCCCCTCCAGTACAATTCAGCAGCTAACTGGCTATAAGTTTTTTGCACCCCTGAATGCCCTCCTATGGCACTCTCATAAAACTCCTGTAACAGTTGGGGAATATGGATGAAAGACCTAGGAATCACACTCCTTCCCTGATAGAACAG
>NW_021435612.1:0-239 GCF_001605985.2 Dendrobium catenatum | reverse complement strand
CCACATAATGCTACATCGTAATTATGTTACTAGATAAGTGAGAATTTCTTCATTGATTGACTTATTTTACATGCTGAAACCCATAAAGAAATTGAAGTATGATAGCAAATTAACTATGTTTAATGATTAAATTGATTTAGGATAATTTAAAAAATCATAAATTTGTAATTTGAAGACCCATATCAGTTTGTGAAATAAATTACACAATTTTATTAAAATCATTTTTGGAAACATGTTCA
>NW_021435611.1:0-240 GCF_001605985.2 Dendrobium catenatum | reverse complement strand
GAGAGTAAGATAGAGGGAGAGAGATAGATAGAGAGAGAGGGAATGGGAGAGAGAGAAAGAGAAGAAGAGAGAGAGAGAAAGAGAGAGACAGAGAGAGAGAGAGAGAGAAAGAGAGAGAGAGGGTGGAGAGTAGAGGGAGAGGGAGAGAGAGAGGAGAGAGCAAAAGAGATAGAGAGAGGGGGAGAGAAAGAGAGAAGAATAAGGAGGGAGAGAGAGAAAGAGAGAGGCAGAGAGAGAAGG
>NW_021435610.1:0-961 GCF_001605985.2 Dendrobium catenatum | reverse complement strand
TAACGTCGTCGAGCAAAGTCTCTGACATACAACCTCGAATAGGTCTTACATCATTAGCAGATCATATATCGATCAACATCATCGAGCAAAGGCTCTGAAAAACAACCTTGGTTAACGTCACTAGAATATCGTCAATGGACTTCTGCACAAAGTTAAATTTCTACACGATTTTAAATTTCCTCCTGTCGCTGAACTTTTGCCTTGCAGGACTTTCGACGGACTACTATCCAACGCCAGAATTCTTCCTGTCATCAGACTAATACCCTTCGTCGGACTTCTGTCTGTCGATGGACTTTTGTCGATCTTCTGCCTAACAGTACTTCTACCCGACGTCGGACTTCTCCCTACCGTAAGACTTCTGCTCGTCAGCGGACTTCCACTCATCGTCGGACTTCTGCCCGTCAACGAACTTTCATCGGTCTTCTGCCAGAGGCCGTACTTCTACACGACGTCGGACTTCTCCTTGTCGTCGAACCTCTGCTCGTCAGCAGACTTTTACTCGTCGTCAGACTTCTGCCAGTCGACGAACTTTCATCAGTCTTCTGCCTGAGGCCGTACTTCTACACGACGTCGGACTTCTCCTTGTCGTCGAACCTCTGCTCGTCAGCAGACTTTTACTCGTCGTCGGACTTCTGCCCGTCGACGAACTTTCATCGGTCTTCTGCCTGAGGCCGTACTTCTACACGATCTCGGACTTCTACTCGTCGTCGGACTTCTGACAATCGACGAACTTCATCGGTCTTCTACCCAAGGCCGTACTTCTACACGACGTCGGACTTCATCTTGTCGTCGAACTTCTGCTCATCAGCGGACTTCTACTCGTCGTCAGACTTCTGCCCGTCGATAAACTTTCATCGATCTTCTGCCCGAGGCCGAACTTCTACACGATATCGGACTTCTGCTCGTCAGCGGACTTCTACTCGTCATCGAACTTCTGCCCGTCGACGAAACTTTGTTGGTC
>NW_021435609.1:0-2351 GCF_001605985.2 Dendrobium catenatum | reverse complement strand
GAGCAAGGAGTTAACCAAAGAAAGATTAATGCAGGTGAACCAGGAAGGGAGAGGAACATAGCACTAAATGTGGAAGAGTCTAAAAGTGAACACTCATAACCTGAGGATGAAGAAGACATCACATTGATGACTAGACAATTCAGGAGCTTTCTAAAGAGGAAGCAGAAGATACGCCAGCATTGGAATAGAGGTAAATCTAATAGAAATGCCAAGGTTTCTAATGATGTGATTTGCTATGAGTGCAAGAAACCTGGACATATCAAGACTGAATGCCCAAAACTTAAAGCCACTCCTAGCAAGTAGAAGGTAGAGGAGAAACCAATTGTAAAGAAGGGCAAGAAGAGGTTTCAAAGAGCTTTCTGGGTGGACTCAGCTTTAGACTCATTAGAGACTGAAAAGGAAGAGGAAGTCACTAATCTGTGCTTAATGGCCGATTGTCTTGATCAGTCAGATCAAGAAGAGGTATGTGACTTAACCTATAATGAATTTTTTGAAGTTTCTGAACACATGCATAATGCATATAGGAAAATAAAGAAATTGCATGCTAGTCTAAGTTTAGAGTTTGAAGAAATACAAAAGGAACATGAAATCCTTAGGAATGATCATGCTTTAATTGATGACAACCACATGAAATTACTTGATGAGTTTGATGACTTGAATAAAAAACATGAAAATTTAAAATCATCCTATGCTGAACTTGAAAAAGATTTTAAAAATTTAAAAGATGAATCGGAGAGCAAAATTTATAGATTAAATTATACAAATCAAATTTTGGAAGATATGAATTCATTTTATAAATTAACGATAAAAGCTCTCGAAGATAATAGGATATCCCCTAAACTTGAAGATTTTACTAATACTATTATGTATCATAAATTTATGCAATCCCTAAATAGATAGATGAATGATAAAAAACTTAGGAATCCATTTCCAAAAGTCAAATGTAATAATTGTGGATTGTCTTGACATATATCTCACACATGTATCTTGAAGATGAAAACTTATTTGGTGTAGAGACCTAAGATGCATAAACCTAGACATATCATGCATGCATCTAATTATAAATTGCCAAAAGGAGAACCCAAACCTATTTGGGTTCCCAGATCTAACGTTTGATAATTTTGCAGGGTCGCTCTCACACAAGACCTTGTGAGAGCATATGGTACCTGGACAGCGAATGTTCAAAGCATATGACTGGAAATACTATATAATTCATATCGTTGGAAGCTAGGAATGGAGGCAAGGTTACACTTAGAGATAACACCACAAGGAAGGTGGTTGGATCAAGTATGATTAGAAATCTTAATAAATTTTATATTGAGAATGTGTTATTAGTAGAAGGCTTAAAGCATAATCTGTTAAGTATAAGCCAGCTATGTGATAAAGGATATTGTTTAAAATTTTTTTCTACTAGCTGCATATTAAGCCTAAATGGTAAAGATGTTTTGAATGGAAAAAGGGTAAATAATGTTTATATGCTAGACTTGAATTATATTTAATCTCCTACTGTTTTTTGTTTGAAAACAATATCTGATGATTCATGGCTTTGGCATAGGAGACTTTATCATTCTAGCATGAAAAACCTTAGGAGGATTACCCAAAAGAACTTCATGAGAGGTATACAAAAACTAGACTTTACTAAGGACCACCTTTGTGATGCATGTCAATTAAGAAAGCAAGTTAAGTCCTCTTTTTAGTCCAATAAGGATCTTAGAACTAGTAAACTATTAGAGATTTTGCATATGGATCTTTTTGGACCACTTGGAACTGTGAGTCTAGGAGGGAAGGTATAAGGATGTGTGATTGTGGATGATTACTCAAGATTCACATGGGTTAGATTTGTATTTCATAAGAGTGAATCATTTGAGGAATTTAGAAATTTTTCAACTTGGATTCAAAGAAAACTTGGGTGTGAAATTATTTCTATACAAAGTGATTATGGAGAAAATTTTGAAAATAAGAAATTTGATAAATTTTGTAAGAAGAAAAGAATTGATCCCAACTTTTCTGCACCTAGAACCCCTCAGCAGAATGTGATAGTCAAAAGAAAAAATATAACATTAATAGAAGCCGCCAAAGAAATGTTGGTAAAATACTAACTTCCTAAATATTTTTGGGCTGAGGCGGTTAGCACTTCATGGTATATTTTGAATATGGTGAATGTGAGATCAAAATTAAATTAAACATCCTGAGTTGCTAAAAGGAAGAACACCTAATTTGTCTCATTTTCATGTTTTTGTGTGCAAGGTTTTCATTCATAATAATAAAAAATCTGCCTTAGAAAATTTGATCCAAAATCAGATGAAGAAATTTTTGTTGGATACTCAAGTGTTAGAAAATCTTATAGAGTA
>NW_021435608.1:0-265 GCF_001605985.2 Dendrobium catenatum | reverse complement strand
CGTAGAGGAGGAAGTGGGAGGGAGGGAAGAAGCAGATTCTTGATCTCCCATTTCCAGCTCTAGATACCATGAAAGAACCTCTAAGGAGGAGGAGAACAGAGATAAAATAAAGAAGAAAAGTAATATGTATGTTATTGATGCGGAAGAGTTACACGGTATTTATATGAAAGAATAGGCAAAGAAGTAAATACATATTGGTGCAGTTCAAGGTAAATAGAACAGTCCGCTCACACCGGACACCTGACAGAGAAAATCATCCGGATTT
>NW_021435607.1:0-213 GCF_001605985.2 Dendrobium catenatum | reverse complement strand
AAAGAAATTTAGAGGGATTATTGGATCTTTACTTTAGTTGACTGTTAGCCGACCAGATATTATGTTCAGGGTTTGCTTATGTGCTAGATTTTAATCAGATCCAAAAGAATCACATTTGACAGCAGTGAAAAGGATATTAAGATACTTACTAGGAACTCAGAACTTAGGAATTTAACATCCTAAGTTTAGCTCTTCATTTAAAATTATTGGTTA
>NW_021435606.1:0-519 GCF_001605985.2 Dendrobium catenatum | reverse complement strand
GGTACCATATGCTCTCACGAGGTCTTGTGTGAGAGTGACCCTGCAAGATTATTAAACATTAGACCTGGGAACCCAAACAAGTTTGGATTCTCCTTTTGGTAATTTATAAAGAGATGCACGTATTATATGTCTAGGTTTATGCATCTTAGGTTTCCACACCAAATAATTTTTCTTCTTATGTGTCAAATCAATCCATAATTGTTGCATTCGACTTTTGGAAAAGGATTCCTAAGTCTTATACTATTTATTTGTCTATTTAAGGATTGCATAAATTTCGGATACAAAATAGGATTAGTGATATCTTCAACTTAAGGGGGTATCCTATTATCCTCGAGAGCTTTTATCTTCAATATGTAATATGAATTTATATCTTCCAAAATTCGATTTGTATAAATAGATCTATAAATTTTGCTCTCAGATTCATCATTAAAAATTTTAAATTCCTTTTCAAGTTCTGCATAGGATGATTTCAAAATTTCATGATTTTTATTCAAGTCATCAAACTCATCAAGTAATTTC
>NW_021435605.1:0-205 GCF_001605985.2 Dendrobium catenatum | reverse complement strand
AGTTTTCTTAAAAACTTAGAAAACCTTTAGGGGCCTATAGATGTTTGTACGCTTCCTACCCTTAGGGCCTTGTAGAAACTTCAATTATATATATTTAGGATTGCTTTTATTTCTTTTTTTTAGATCCCTAAAACCTTATGACATCCGTATAGAAGTCTTAGGAATTAGAAAACAACACCACTTTTAGTCCTACAACACTAGTGAC
>NW_021435604.1:0-1217 GCF_001605985.2 Dendrobium catenatum | reverse complement strand
GAGACGACAGAGAAACGAGAGGAAGAGAAATTGTATTAAGAATTTGAGTGGATACAGTTTACAGTAATTCGGTACTTAAATAGATACAATAATGGCAGTAAATGTAAATAAGTAATTTTGTTCGCTTAGATAAACCTCATTCTAAGTCATTTAAAGATGCTTTAGCTGGACAATCTCCATCCAATTTTTCAAAACTCAAAGCTTCTACCCACAAGGTCTTCCTTCTCTTTAGATTTCTGGGAGGAGACCCAAGCCCTAGCGGTTCCTTTCGAGTTTTCGCTTGTCGAAAAATTTTCAATTTAGAGACCTTTCGTCACCATTCTGGATCCGAGACATATTTTGATCAAACTATCAAATGATTTGGATTACTATAGCATTTTTGCTAGGCGTTCCTATTTGTTTTTAATTTTTTAATTAAACTGCTAAAATTTTCGTCTATGTTTGATTTGTCAGAGGAATCTCCTATTATTTCGGTTTGAATTTCAATTTTTTTATTTGGGGGTGGGGGTGGGCTTTATTTCTTGTTTGTTGATGGTTTCCTTCATGTTTGGGATCTTCTTGTTGTAGGTCATGTTATGTTGGAGTTATGATTACTTCTTGTGTTACGTATTAGTTTCCTTGAGTTTGAGCTGATTCGACTTGGTTTTGACTGTCTGTTGTCATCTATGGTTTATTTCTGGTGCTTGTTGATTCTTCTGCCTCTCTAGTATGATATCTGATGAGTTTTATATACTATTTTGTTTTGCATCTTAGTTCATATCATTGAATTAAATCGATATATCCTCATATGATGATCCTTTTATTAGGTTAGCATCAAGCCAATCGGTTCTTTTCTTTTCTTTACTTTTATTAATTAGGTAGAATCATTAAGTCATTAGGTTTTATTTTGGATATGAATGTTTTTTTGGTTGTTGCAAACATTTGATCATTTAAGGGCTTGTAATCAATTTTCTAAATTAACATGTAGGCCCTTCTAAGGGTTTTAACAAAAAAAAAAGTATCTAAAGAGAGAAAGTGAGATGATTGATTGCTTTAAAAAAGTATTTAAATAATTTAGAACTTGTGAAATGAAAACAAATAAGCTAATTTACCTTATAAATGAAGAATCAAACAAAGTAGCTAGACAACAATGCAATTAAAATCTAGAAATCTTAGAGATAACATACCAAAGGTTTTAACATGGTTTGATCTTCAACTCAACCTACATTTTCACATAG
>NW_021435603.1:0-1517 GCF_001605985.2 Dendrobium catenatum | reverse complement strand
TATATTAAATTCTTTTAAGGTTATATCTTTCTTCTTTTATTCGTCTTTATTCTCTCATTTTTTTTTAATAACTCTACCTGTATTTTACATTCAGGTTCAGAGCTGGCTTGCTTTGTGTCTAGGATACCTTCTCGAGCTCGTAGATATTTTGGTCAGCGACTATTGAGTAGAGCTCATCACATTGTCACTGCTCTGCGGCACCTACTACTAGGAGTGGATCTTGATGATTTGCCGTTTCCAGATTTAGCCAGTTTCTGTGTTGAAGCTTCTCTACTTTTAGACTGTGCTGCAGCTTCTGGACTTCAGGATACTGCTTTAGAGACATGGGAGTACCTTTGCCGTGTTGTTGCTTTCGGGCTGTACCAATTACACTTTGTCCCTGAGGAGTTAGTAGTTGGAGTTCCTGACGGTTTAGAGGATGAAGTGAGAGCTGCTTGGGAAAGAATGAAGAGGATTAGTATGGATCGTGACTTTGGCCTTCAGGCTTTGAGGCGTTGCCAACGAGATATTTCAGTGGAGCAGCTTGAGCTTTTAGAGATATTAGCAGAGCTCAGGGCTTTGAGGTAGCGAGGGATGGCTCTTTTGGAGAGGCGACGAGATCTTCGAGCTGCAGCTACTTATACTGACGAGGAATTTACTTGGATAGCTGCTGAGGTTGAGAGACTAGAGCAGGATTTGTCATCATCCACCGAGGAGTTTGACTCGTTGCGTCATCAGTTGGAGATCATTCAGACTAGGCAGATGATGCTACAGGATCGCATGTTCAGAATTAGACAGCAGATAGGAAGCCTTCAGTTTAGCCTTCGATAGCTTCTCTGGTTTCACTCTGGTACGAATAAGTGTATTTTTTTTTATTTACACATGCATTTTATACATTTTATTTTATTTTATTTTATTGGGATGTCTTATACTTTTAATCTTTTATATTTGATAGAATGTGACTCAACCTTTAGGTTTATGAGCATATAAGATTTCAAAGTTTTTTTTTTTTTTTTTTTGAACTTTTATGGATTTAGCTCGACCCTTAGGTTTATGAGCATATGAAATTTATAAAGTTCGACCCTAAGGTTTGTTAAACTTCAGAGATTTAACTCGACCCTTAGGTTTATGAGCTTAGAAGATTTTGAAGGTTCGGCTTTTAGGCTTATTGAACTTTGTGTATTTAGCTCGACCCTTAGGTTTATTGAGCATAAGAGATTTTAAAGTTCAGCCCTTAAGCTCTTGAACTTTGTGTATTTTAGCTCAACCCCTAGAAAATTTCAAAGTTCGGCCCTTAAGCTTATTGAACTTTGTGGATTTAGCTCGACCCTTAGGTTTATTAAGCATAAGAGATTTTAAAGTTCAACCCTTAAGCTTTTGAACTTTGTGGATTTTAGCTCAACCTTTAAGTTTATTGAGCGTAGGAGATTTCAAAGTTCGGTCCTTATGCTTATTGAACTTTGTGGATTTAGCTCGACTCTTAGGTTTATGAGCGTAGAAAATTTTAAAGTTCGGCCCTTAGGCTTATTGAACTTCGT
>NW_021435602.1:0-228 GCF_001605985.2 Dendrobium catenatum | reverse complement strand
GTATTCTTCTACCTTGTTTTAAAATGAATCTCACATTTATAACATGACAATAGTACCCAAGGACATCTCAATGATTTTAACAAGCTGGAACAATTTGTTAAATTTCGAAAAAAATAAAAATAATTAGAATGAATTTCAAACTTTTTAAATATATTTTAAACAAAGTGTAATTTAAAAAAATGAATTACAATGTATATTACATTTATTTTTAAAGAAAAATAATAATTT
>NW_021435601.1:0-245 GCF_001605985.2 Dendrobium catenatum | reverse complement strand
CTTCCATATTCATGGCCAAGACATCGCATTCATCGCCTCACAACGCCGGCAGCCAACGAAAATTATCCCGTCAGCATCCCGTACGAAAACCACCGCATCGCCGGTGACAAGCATCTTGCTTGAAACGAAATGGTCCCAACCACTAGTCAGCACATGCATAGGCGGACTTCCGTTGACCATGTGGCCAAACCTCCACCGTTGATTATTAAAGTCATAGACGTCCAGGTCATCATCCTCCAAGTTAT
>NW_021435600.1:0-320 GCF_001605985.2 Dendrobium catenatum | reverse complement strand
TGTTGTTGTCAAAAAGGGGGAGAAATAATTGTTTGTTATTTATTGTGATCATGTCATTTGGTTTTGTCTGTTTTGTCTTGTTTTGTGTTTTGTTTGTTATTTTGTTCATTATTGTTGATAAATTTTTGAAAATAAAAAATTTAAAAATTTGTGTGTTCAATGACCCCTTATTTTCACGTGCTCATTAATTCAAGGGGAGTTTAGAAGATTCTTAGAATTTGAAATATGAAAAACAATAATTGTTTTACCATCATCAAAAAGGGGGAGATTATTAAGAAAGTTTCTATTTGCATATGTTACATTCTTGCAAATTGTATAGT
>NW_021435599.1:0-277 GCF_001605985.2 Dendrobium catenatum | reverse complement strand
GACTAAGTTCATAGGGCTTAACAACCCTAACGAACTTTCAATTAAGACATAATTTGAGAATATCATCAAGGCCGATCAATGATCGTCCTGATCGATAATTAAAAAAATACAGTATACCTTAATTGTCTATGGTGGCAACTTCTTTCTATTTTGAGCTTATCGTCCTGGACGATCTGTTAATAATGGCTATCTTAATTAAGAATCCTTATTTAGACTTTTTGTTTTAAGCCTGATCGTCCTGGACGATGTAAATATCGTCCTAGCCGATATGAGTAAA
>NW_021435598.1:0-209 GCF_001605985.2 Dendrobium catenatum | reverse complement strand
TGCTTCTTTGGTTGGAAGTGAGGGAATTGCTCCCCTCCCAGTGACTGTAATTGCTCCGCATGCATTGGCGAAGACGAAGGCTTCCTTTAGTTTCTTCTCATCCTGTTAACGTGTTCTTAGCGTTAAATCTTACAAACAAAAATGGAATTTTGATTTGCAAAGGAGATTTTTTAGACAGAAATAGAGAACTGTATCAACTGTACACCGAG
>NW_021435597.1:0-242 GCF_001605985.2 Dendrobium catenatum | reverse complement strand
ATCCTTTAAGAACTCAACTATACTTCCTATCTCCATTATGAGCTAAAAGTGAGTATATAAAAACTATCAACAATAAAATATAAGGAATCAAAGAGATGTAGATTTAAGAGAAGACTCCTTAGACATTTATTTATATACAAGATGGGATGGCATATGGAATTTGTCCAAGAGATATACTTTTCATAAAGTGCTAATTAATATGGTTAGCAATCCTTTTCTTAAGGGGTTGGCCTTGTATTATT
>NW_021435596.1:0-246 GCF_001605985.2 Dendrobium catenatum | reverse complement strand
CAAGTTTTTTTTTTTTTTGGGAAATCAAGTTTTTTTTTTTTAATGTGCAACTATATTTATTTAGTACGTTTTTTTATTTACTTTATTTTCTTTATTTTTAACATAATTAATTTGTTTTTAGAAAACAATCAAAATATTGCCGACTTTATGACTGCACTATCAAGTGACCATCACTCAAATTATCAATAAAAATAAAAATAGTACTGTATATTAAATTTATTTTATTTTATGTAAATAAATGATATA
>NW_021435595.1:0-231 GCF_001605985.2 Dendrobium catenatum | reverse complement strand
AAGATTTAGAAGTTTCAAATATGAGAAAGATATGCCTAAAAAGATATTTTCCAAATGATGAGAGAAGAAAAATTAATATAGAACTTGCAAAGTTCTTTGGATATTTATAGCATTTTGGTGATCAAGAATCTTTGGTTGATAGATGGAGGATGGATCTAAAAATGTGGTGGTTGATTCATGGAGCTTAAGCACCTCTTCTTCAAACAATAGCAATAAAACTTCTTGGTCAAG
>NW_021435594.1:0-218 GCF_001605985.2 Dendrobium catenatum | reverse complement strand
ATGCCTCGATGTCGAACAACATATCCCAGAAATTTCCATGAGGATACCCCAAATGCACACTTGAGAGGGTTCATCTTCAGATCGTACTTTCTGATCCTCTCGAACACAATTCTCAAATCATCAATGTGATTTTTTTCGATCCATGCTTTTAATGACCAAGTCATCTACATAGCATTCGACATTCTGATGAATCAAGTCATCAAATATACGAGTCATCG
>NW_021435593.1:0-290 GCF_001605985.2 Dendrobium catenatum | reverse complement strand
GGGTCCAAGGTGTCTTCTCTAATCTCCGTTCCTCTTTCTTGGAGGCTCAGGGGAGGTCTTCTTCAGTAATTGATCGAGGTTCTCTACCTGCTTTAGGAGGAAGCAAAAGGAGTCAGTTCTCTACCGCACCGGGGTCGGTGGAAAGGAGATTTTGTAAGAGCTTCTTCACCTTGCTGTGGGAGAAGAAGGAGAGTCACTAAGTTTAGTGCAATACTTAGAGGGTGCCTCTTGGGAGTGGACGTAGGTCATGTTGACCGAATCACTATAAATCTTTGTGTTATTTTGTTTTC
>NW_021435592.1:0-273 GCF_001605985.2 Dendrobium catenatum | reverse complement strand
ATCTTTAAGGGTAACCCAAGAATTTCTTCAATAGAAGTTGTACTTGACTCCACTTACCAGGTTGAATCAACTGGTACTGTTGCCGACTTAAATTCTGTTGTTGGGCTTATCTACTTTTACTCCTCCCAGTTGCCAAGTGATATGTACTACTTGCTTTATCCCAAGTTCATTATGGATAGGCATGAGAGACCTGGTGGCTTAAATGAATATTCATGCAAGTTTCAGCTTCCCTGCAATGTTGCATTTGAGAGGCTAGAAGGACCTCCATGCACT
>NW_021435591.1:0-303 GCF_001605985.2 Dendrobium catenatum | reverse complement strand
AGTTTTCCAAAAATCAAATGACATATTTTTAAATAAATGAGGTCTGGTGATTAAATAACCTTCCACAACATTACGATTAGCCATGGATCAAAAAATTCAAAAACTTTTAAAAACTTATTTTATGAAAACTTGCTCTGATACCACTTGAAAGTGCTCAGATGGAACTTGAAAGTTCATTAGGGATGCTAAGCCCTATAGAACTGGCTCAAGCTAACCAAGAGATAGGTGAATTGGAAAACTATAAAATCAAAGACAAAACTCCCACCAAAATCACCACAAACAAAGTGCGGAAGAAAAATAAAT
>NW_021435590.1:0-311 GCF_001605985.2 Dendrobium catenatum | reverse complement strand
CGAGCCCTGCACACATTGCGAAGATAACCACGACGCTGCACTCAGCTTCCCTTTCCTCTTGGGCCTCTTGGGCTCGTGGCTAAGGAGAGGGAGAAGGAGAGTAAAAATTATTCTGTGCGGACATCAGATACAGCTAAAATTCGGAGCTCAATAAAAATGCACCATATCATCTGATATCAAGCAATATCGAGCTACGACATCGATTAATATCAAGTGACATGGTCTATTTTTATTGGGTTCTGGACGATGTTTGGAGTCCACATAGAATAATTACCGGAAGGAGAGAGAGAATGAGGGAATTGTTAATGGTT
>NW_021435589.1:0-675 GCF_001605985.2 Dendrobium catenatum | reverse complement strand
TGACAAATCATTAAAGACAAATCAAGAAATTCTCCATCATTGTCCGCATCACAAAGCGTAGGGTGAATGAAATCAGTATCTCAGCCATCTATTGATATATCCAAGAGATCTATGGAAAAAAGAAAGTTTTAGTGTGACATCCAAGTAAATTTTTGGAGATCCACTAAATGAAACCTTAGTATGACATCTAGAATAAATATCTGGAGATCCACAAGGCCGAACAGCTTACAACAAACGTGATTCGCTCTAAACACGCACCACATTTGTTGAGGGGCATTTGTTAACTTCTGCATAAATGAAACAAGAGGAAAAGAAATCATGAATCCAACGTATACATCTCATACCCGACGGATCCACGAAACCTGCCGAACTCCTCCAGAAATTTCGCTCAAATCCCGCTGAATCACTCCGCATTCGGCGCCGTTCCGCAATTTTTGCTCAAATCCTACGGCGACAACCTCGATCGCACCTCCCTCAGAGTCGTTAAATACCGACCCAAATGAGGTCTTCAGCCGTTGCTAGATCCCGAACGCTCCCCCCTCTCAACTCCCGTAGCTACTTCCGACCTCCTCAGCCCCCATCCGGTCTCCCAAGGCCGGAATCCTCCCAGCCTCAGACCAAAATCCCGATCTCCCTCTCTAACCGACCCCCTCTTCGTCATCCAGCCACCAAGCC
>NW_021435588.1:0-299 GCF_001605985.2 Dendrobium catenatum | reverse complement strand
CAACTAAAAATACTAGTGGATCATTCCAAACTAGGCCATGCCACGTGATTTCCCCCCTTTTCAAGGCTTTCTACGTAAAAGTCCTGGTGTCTCTTATGAACGCCACACCCTCCCTTTTATCTTATGCATGTTGAATATTCGTACAAAACTAAGCCATTAAACATTATATTTCTCTATCACCTCGAATATTTCAAGACGCAACAACTTAAAAAAAAAATCATTTCATTACACCCTCATAAACCCCTCAATTGTAATATTTATAAACTTATTAGACTTATTTAAATGTAGTCTTAGTTTGG
>NW_021435587.1:0-266 GCF_001605985.2 Dendrobium catenatum | reverse complement strand
TGGAGCCACTGCATCCCCAATATCACGTCATTGCTTCTCAAGTCCAACAGTAGAAAGTCTTGCACTGTCTCCTCTCGTTGCATCGTGAGGGTTACTCCCTTACATTGCTCGCTACAGCGCTCCTTTTTTCCCGTGCCCAAAATGACTCCTACACCTCTCCCTTGGGTCACCGGTAGCCCCACTCTTTTCACCAATCTGCAAGCTATTAAGTTGTGGGCGGCCCCACTACCAATCATAACCATTACCTTGTACCCTGCAATCTCCCC
>NW_021435586.1:0-441 GCF_001605985.2 Dendrobium catenatum | reverse complement strand
GTATCAGAGAGAGTATTGAATTATAGATTTAAAAATCTATAATAAAATATTAAATGAAATAATTTAACAATTGGAATACCACTGAGGGTTATTCTATAACCCGTCCCCCATTTTTTGATAACATATCATGTGATTTCTAGAAAATTAGTATGTTTACTTTTCTTCGGTCTATTAATTTTTCACATGTGGTTGATGGTAAAGGAAGGGTATGATACACTGTTTATATTAATTAATAGCATCAAAATTGAAATACCCTTTACTGAATGAAACGAGGAGGATAGAGAACATACACAATTGAATGCTAAATATTTAAATTATTTTTTCAGTGCTCTTAAATCTAAATACTATATGAGAGTATCCATATGTACCATTGGAAAAGAAATTTGAGATAGACTTTGCATCACATATAAGGGTACTAGTGAAGTTAAATAATCAAGCTTG
>NW_021435585.1:0-275 GCF_001605985.2 Dendrobium catenatum | reverse complement strand
GGGAAGCTAAGGATTTTAATGCTAGACATTCCATCCGACTGTTATTTCCATGCCTTGGCTGATTTCCGAAATGGGAAGCTTTTCCCGTTACTGTGCTGCTTTGAAAATTCCACCTGTTTGCTGGTGCCTTGGTTCCGTGAGCTGCTGGGTTGTTTTTCCGAAAAAGGCTTTTGGAAAACCTATGGGAATTAATGATTGGAATGATGTGGCTTTTGGCATTCCTTTCCTTTGGATTCTCGGGGCTGTTTGGTGGCTGATTGGGGAGGAATTCCAAG
>NW_021435584.1:0-332 GCF_001605985.2 Dendrobium catenatum | reverse complement strand
CATAAACAGAATTATTAAACAACTAGCTATGTCTGAACAAAAATTAGAAAAATACCTATATAGACTCAGTCATCTCAAATCCTAAATGCTTAGCTAAACATAATGCAGAATATGTGCGAGCAAACATAGCTCAGTTAGCAATCTAAATTTTCAAATATCACACTTATTAAACAATTAACTAAATTTAAAAGCATTTTGTCAAAAAGTTATCAAATTATGTTAACTTCATATATTTGAAATCAGGCAGACAATACACTAAAAATAAATAAATAAATAATTCATATCATCATAGCAGAAAAATAATAGATTTTCCTCAAACTCTTATATCTCCC
>NW_021435583.1:0-218 GCF_001605985.2 Dendrobium catenatum | reverse complement strand
ACATGTCCTTCGCACCTCCATAATTCTAAAAGCCGGGAACCGAATCCACATCACCCCTTTACTTTCCCTCACAACTTTCTACATCATGGCTCATAGAGAATTCAATACTGCGGATTTAATCTTTCGATACATTGATCACTTAACCACAATCCGCGATTCGGGTCATAAGAGGAAACCCAAACTAGCCTTAGGACACATCATAGCCTATGTCCTTGAAA
>NW_021435582.1:0-229 GCF_001605985.2 Dendrobium catenatum | reverse complement strand
GCCGAAAGGTTCTCTGCCGACACTTGGAGAGTGTGAATAGCCGAAAGGTTCTCTGCCTACACTTGGAGAGTGTGAACGGCCGAAAGGTTCTCTGCCTACACTTGGAGAGTGTGAACAGCCGAAGGGTTCTCTGCCCACACTAGGAGAGTGTGAAAGGACGACGGTTCTCTGCCAACACTAGGGATAGTGTGTAAGGACGGACGGTTCTCTACCGCACCAGGGAGTGGTG
>NW_021435581.1:0-242 GCF_001605985.2 Dendrobium catenatum | reverse complement strand
CTTTCACTGTTTGCCAAGGGATTCGAACCAGGGACCTAGGCTTTGCCCAGTCGGTTCTTCACCACCCGGACAAACAGCGGTGGGTATGAACCTCTTATTCATTGACTAAAACTATTTTGGGTCCCACAGCAAAATACTAAGCAAGTAAAAAAAAAAGAAGATTATCTGAAAATATTTTTCCATTGAAGGCTACTAATTCTATCCATTTTTTATTCCACCGATTCTGAAGTTTAATTGATCAA
>NW_021435580.1:0-315 GCF_001605985.2 Dendrobium catenatum | reverse complement strand
CTGAATCATCTGTATATACACAACTCTCCTTGGCCTGTTGGTTGAGAGCTAAGGCTTTCAACTAAGAGGTCTAGGGTTCGAGTCTATGTGCATGAGTTATGTGTATGAATTTGCCTTAAACGACCTAAATGTCCACAAAAAAAAAAAATCATCTGTATATGACAGACTCAACAAATAACCAACTCCCACAACTCTGCCAGCAGCGCCAACAGCAGCTACACTTTTAAAACCCAGTTTTATAATGCGATAAAAAAGCTGAAACACGCATTTAATTTGCTGTCGCAATTAATAGATTAAAAATAATTTAGCTCAGGA
>NW_021435579.1:0-1310 GCF_001605985.2 Dendrobium catenatum | reverse complement strand
TATTAGGTGAGGAGGAGAAGAATCCTCTATGGGTTTGGCTTGATATCATAAATGGTGGGAAGACCAAGATGACAACCAATTTTGGGCTCAATTGGTGGTTGGAGCATGCCAAATCCTTAAGGAAGCTTAGAATAAATCTATAACTCCTCTTAGAGCTCAAGAAATTAGAGGAGGAAGAATGAAAAGCTTTTTTTTAATGGTTTCCGTAATCACTCTAAGCTATGAGCTTAATTGTGGTTAATCTCTTGAATTGAGTTACCACATGGCTTAAGCTAGATTAGGTGGATGGAAAATATTGCAAAGGAAATAATTATCATAATAGCTAGGATATTCATTGGTATTAAGAGAGATTAATTACATTGATCTTGATTAATTACCCATGAAGCATCTTAACCTAACTACTAACCCACTATTAAGGGCTTAATCAATGGTTAGGTTATTTTTTATATGGGCTTTTGGTTTTAGTATCTAATGGAATGAAATGGGTTAGACATTTTTTTTCCTTATATAGCTTTGGGCTCATTTAATTCAAAAAGGTTTATCTAGGTCAAGGTGACTCAGTTGTCCTAAATTAACTAATCTAATGGGCCATTTGAGTTGGGTCAAGTGTGGTTTACTCATGTATATTACTCATATACATTCCATCAAAGCTCTAGGGTTAGATGATCATATACAATCTTGTAACATAGATGCATCCCAAGAGGCCTGGCAATTGATATTTGTGGTAATGCCCATCAGGTAAGAGGAATTGAAGGTTAATTAAATGATAAAATAGATATGTTATGAAATATACGAGTTAAAACATCTTTTGTAATGTACGTCATATTAATCTATTATGTACAACCCCTCAATAAACTAACTATATATTTGTTGTTCATGGACTTTTAAAATTGATAATTAAGATTATCTCTAAAGTATTTGTAAAGATTGAGAGTTTTAGATTAATGAAGTTGAGTTGTTGAAATATCTCAATCTTATTTTTTAAACAAGTATCCTAATTTAGCATGTGTAGAGCTAGGATGCATAAAATTACTTGGGAGATTAAAGGATTACATATGTCACACTACTAACACGCTTTCATTTAGTTGATGGAAGGATTCAAACTTTGATGCATTGAGAGGAACATATTTATAATAAGGTGTACTCTTTGTATTCTCAAAAGAGTTATAGGATAAAATATAGCAGAAACCTCTCAACCACTATATGAGGGGCGGAGGTGGAGCTGTTAACTAACTTGGTTCAACAAAGAAGTTTCATAAAGATAAATGAATTTAGAAGGTCCTCATGATGTTCATCGTTATGCATTTTAA
>NW_021435578.1:0-405 GCF_001605985.2 Dendrobium catenatum | reverse complement strand
TTGGAAAAATTCCTTGCTTGAGTACCCAAGAAAGACTATCAAGAGTAAACTTTAAGAGGTTAGGCAAGAATACATGATCTTTTACTAATCGGAAAGTACCTAAGAGAGACTAATAAAACTAAGCCTTTGGGGGCATGAAGTAGATAGGGCATCTTTTAATTTGAAATTTTATAAAGAAGCTGCTAAAGAGTGAACCCTAAATGACATTTAGTGTCAAACATGGTATTTTTTAAAATTCACCTAGAGAGACAATCAAGGGTAATCCCAAAACTGGCATGTGGATAATAAGGTCTTTGTCTAATCTAAAAAGTCCCCTAGATCAACTCCTAAGATAAAAGCATTAGGAAAATATAAAAGTAGGCATGATTTTTTTTAATCTAATTATTTACACCAAGTAACTTTACA
>NW_021435577.1:0-213 GCF_001605985.2 Dendrobium catenatum | reverse complement strand
ATCCAACCATTTCAATCAATATATAGATAGTTTATGAAAATCTGGAATCATAAATATTCTATTGGATGTTGGTGATAATCTATTGTTTGATGGAATATATCAATCAATTTCAAAACTTTAGATTTTATTGATTAATATCTTAAAGTTGACTAGGGGATTTTGGATTTTTTTGTAAACTTGCATAATAGAAAATAATACTACTTTTAAGTGGAT
>NW_021435576.1:0-333 GCF_001605985.2 Dendrobium catenatum | reverse complement strand
TCAGAACTCATAAACTCTTCCTCTTCCCCTACTTAATTTTCTCCAACCAAAACCCATCCCTCGGATTTACATGCACGAGCCCAGTAGCATACTACTTGGGTGCTCTAGGTACACTTGTCTACAACAATCTAAGACTCAAACAACTAGTTGTTTGTTGTCCCAGCACAAAGGCAACCCAAAAAGAGCGAAATATCTAAAAGAAAAATCAAGGAACAACACTTTATTGTTGTCTTGAGAAGAAAGAATAGAACGTGGGGAGAACTTGCTGGAACAACGGGGAGAGTCCAAAACAGATAGAAGAAGTCATCTACAATATGAAATAGAGCTCGCGAT
>NW_021435575.1:0-244 GCF_001605985.2 Dendrobium catenatum | reverse complement strand
GCAAAATATATATTATCTAAAGAATTTAGAAAGATTGAATTTCTACCTCTGCATTAATTCTCTTTGGATATAATTCTTAATTCAAAAAGAATGAAAAGATAAAGAAGGAAACCCCAGTTTTGCTTGTAGGGAGCTTTGATCTGGGTTAACAAAATCCAAATCTCAAGACCTCTCTAGTTACCAAACTTTTTTAGGTCAGTTCATATATTCAAATCATTATCAAGAAAAATCACATAGATAATCA
>NW_021435574.1:0-286 GCF_001605985.2 Dendrobium catenatum | reverse complement strand
GAAAAGTTGTGATCAATTCCTTTCTCCTTATAAAAATTCTCAAATCTTTCATTCTCAAATTCTCCTCTATGATCACTTTGTATAGTCAAAATTTCACATCCTAAGTTTCGTTGAATCCAAGTCAAAAGGTTTTTAAATTCCTCAAATGATTAACTCTTATAAAATAGAAATATCACCCATGTGAATCTAGATTAATCATCCACAATCACAAATTTGTATACCTTCCCTCCTAGACTTATAGTTCCAAGTGGTCCAAAAAGATCCATATGCAAAATCTCTAATGGTT
>NW_021435573.1:0-315 GCF_001605985.2 Dendrobium catenatum | reverse complement strand
TCCTCTTTTTTGATGCTATAAATAATAAATTTAAAAAATATACAATAAGTTGATTTTTAAATTGTTGACATTAACTCTTAAATCATATCTTATTTTTGTCTGAGTTTACATAAGTATTGATACGTTGTCAAAAAATTATCTTAAAGGGGCGCGAATCTCGATGCAAAATCAAGTTGAAAACTTCAAAAATTATTTCGGAGACCATCCAAACTCTGATTTCAATTAACTTATTATCAAACTGAGCGTCTCGGAAATACGAACGCAACAACACCAAATTTGACTCAATCCGATCCCAAATGGATCCAAATCAAGGAC
>NW_021435572.1:0-241 GCF_001605985.2 Dendrobium catenatum | reverse complement strand
CTACCTTTCATGTTACATCTCACTAACTAGGCCTCGAGGATTTCAATAGTAACCTTACAAGATGAGATTGTGCGATAAATTAAAAGTTAATTCGTTCGAGTAAACAGCTGAGAGAGAGAGAGAGGATAAATGGTCACTTCCACGGCATTTACGAAGGCAATTCAATGTTTTTTATCTCTATAAAATATGTTGGGTTCTACTCCACATTGAAAATTGTAATTTGAATTAGCTAATTGTAGAA
>NW_021435571.1:0-210 GCF_001605985.2 Dendrobium catenatum | reverse complement strand
GTAAAAGTTTAATTAATCCAACTAAATAAACTAAATACTATCTCATTTCATATATATTGAGTTATATGGAAATAAAACTACAATACATAATATTGAGATAAGGATGAATTTTATTTAGTGTTTTAATTTCAACTTATGAAATTTTGGACCCAGTGCTAATTCAAACATCAAGTTACAAGAATAATGTAACTACAACGTTCGAATTAACAC
>NW_021435570.1:0-655 GCF_001605985.2 Dendrobium catenatum | reverse complement strand
GTACACACATAATTGGGGAGATCTTTAAAATTCATATTGATTGTACGGGTTGAACCATGTTCGTACGGGACGATCAAGTTAGTTATCCCCTCAGAAGAGCAATGGAACGAACAGGAAGTAAAAAAAAAATTCTAAGTTCTGATCATGCAGACGAATTTTTCTATTCGTCCCAAGATGAATTGCTCTCTGAAAAATTTTTGTTCAGACGAAATCCTATTCGTGCAAGGACGAATTGCTCTCTGGTTGAATTTCGTCCAGATGAACTTTAATTCGTCCCAGGATGAAATGCTCTCTAGAAAATTTTTGTTCTGACAAAATCCTATATTCGGCCCAGGACAAAATGCTCTATGTAAAAATTTTGTCCAGACGAACTTCAATTAGTCCCAGGACGAAAAGCTCTATGGAAAATTTTCGGTCAGACGAGTTCCTATTCGGCCCAGGACGAAATGTTCTCTGTAAAAATTTCATCCAGACGAACTCTTATTCATCCCAGGACGAAAATGTTTTATTATTTCTAATTTTGATAACTTCATGTAGTTTGTCAAACCGACCTATGGTATAATTGTTCGTACCAGACAAACTTAGTTCGTACGGGATGATAATCGGGTATGAAGTCGGTTCGTACCAATATACATTGGGTTCGTACACAACTGAT
>NW_021435569.1:0-515 GCF_001605985.2 Dendrobium catenatum | reverse complement strand
TTCATTATATGAGGAATAGGAATCAAGAAGAAGTTGTGTTTAGAAAGGTTTTCTAAATTATGTTTAATTGTTTATGAAGGTTATCTAAATTATGTTTAATTTGTTTAAGAAAGTTTCCTAAAGGTTCTGATAAACTGGTCCAGCTGGCCCAACACCAGGTTTGGCTCCTAGTTTAATCCAGACGAAACAGGTAGCAACCGGCCCCCCTTGTGGGGCCCATGCATTTATGCAAATTCAAATAGGAGGGGGGCGGTTTAGGAGGGAAATTATTCAAGGAGGGACTATTTAGTAATTATGCTTTTATTTGTATTATCTAAATAGGGGAGAAGGGATTGGTGTTAGAGTTATGAGAGATGTTTGTTGATTTTTGAATTTTCTCTTAGTTGTTTGGGCTCTAGCCGCCGGCTAGGGATTGGGAGAGCTGGATCTTCCTCTTGAATTGAAGATCCATTGTATCTTGTTTGTTTTCTTCTTCGTTTTTGTCAATTATCAAGTTCCCTAGTGTTTTGTCTAGG
>NW_021435568.1:0-309 GCF_001605985.2 Dendrobium catenatum | reverse complement strand
GAGAAAGCCCGTCACACAGCAGTAAGAAAATAAACACCAGCCTAACCTAAAACTAAAGTCGGTTGCCCTAGCAAACAGATCTAAGTGTATGTAGTTGGTTGTGTGGTTTGGATATGTCCTATGTAGGTTATTGACTAAAGTTTTCTAATTGATTGAATTTTAGTTTAAAGATATTCATTAATCCTAAGATGAGGTGTCACTAAGTTTTCTAAGTTTTATGTTTCTATCCTAAAGTGTGCATGCATCATAAGTCTAGGTTTTCTAAGTCTCGGTCCTTAATTATTGTCCTTAAGTGTCACTAATGTTATA
>NW_021435567.1:0-611 GCF_001605985.2 Dendrobium catenatum | reverse complement strand
CCTGATGAAAGTCTGAATACATGTAGAAGTCTGGCGGCAGGCAAAAATTTGACATTGGGTAGAAATCTGGCAACGGGTGGAAGTTCGATGTCGATTAGAATTCCAACGTCAGTTGGTAGCCAGTAGAATTCTAGTTTCAATTGGGGATCAGGCATAAGTCCTACAAAGAGCAGAAGTCCGGCGACGGGCATAAGTCCGATATAGGGAAATTCGGCGATGGGTCATATTCTTGCATCGGGTAGAAGTACGGTGACAAGCATAAGACCGGCAACAGGCGGAACTCCGGTGTCGGGTAGAAATTCGATGATGTTTGGTGGACGGGCATAACTTTAGCATCAGTTGGTGTTTGGGCAGAACTTCGACTTCGGTCAGTTATTGGGGCAGAACTCCAGCGTCGGTCGGCTATTGGATGAAAGTTTGGAGGTGGTCAAGGAGGAGTCTCTTCCTTCTCTTCCTTTTATTTCTTTTCTTCTTGCTTAATTTCGGCATTTTGTTGGTGATCGAGCAGAACTCTGGCGTAGGCCGGCTGCCGAGTGGAAGTCTTACGATTATCGAGGAGGAGTCTCTTTCTTCTCTTCCTTTTCTTACTTCTTTTCTTTCTTGAGCCTCCT
>NW_021435566.1:0-281 GCF_001605985.2 Dendrobium catenatum | reverse complement strand
GAAGGCAACTTCATCGCTCTCAGACCCAGAAGAATCGAAGTCAGATTTGTGCGCCTTCAGTGCAACTGTTTTCTCCTTTTTCTTCTCACCTGCATCAAGATTTCTTTGATTTACCCCTTGCTCGTAAGAAATGATTGAGTCAAGTAAATTATCAAACGAATACGTGTTCAAATCCTTAGATTCAGTTATAGCAGTGATTTTAGCATCAAAAGATAAAGGCAAGCATCTCAAAATTTTATTTACATTTTCAAAATTCAAAAGTTCTCTTCCTAAGGCATGCA
>NW_021435565.1:0-478 GCF_001605985.2 Dendrobium catenatum | reverse complement strand
CACATAAGATAGATGCGTGAATAAGATAGTTTGGTCCACTTGTATCCCTATGGGATCACATATAAGATAGTTTGGTCCGCTTGTAGCCCTATGGGATCACACAAGCTATTATAAAGCAACTTTCTTGGGTTAGTGCCTTTTGCTCTGGAGATCAATTTCATTGAAAATTAAACTATGAGTAAAACCACTCATCCACCTAAATTATAACACGTTTGCACATGCATGTATTCTAATAAATGTTTTGATAACTATGTAGGGTGACGTTTGCTTCAACGTCCAAATGACTATCCAAGAAGAGAGATATTGGATCACACATAACATGGTCAGAAGTTGTTGGAGGAAGACAGAGGGGGACGGTATATGGCATGGGTTCACATGCTTATGCTATTGAGGCAGTTCATACACCTCCGCATTTTATGATCAAAGTGGAGCTGAAGAATTTGTAAGCGAGAGGGTTGCAGCGCTGACTAGGGAGATT
>NW_021435564.1:0-243 GCF_001605985.2 Dendrobium catenatum | reverse complement strand
TTTTAAATGATTTGTTGGCTAAAATTGTCAAAAAAAAAGTGAAACAGCTATGGTGGAAAACAAAGTCTAATTAATTACAAGTTCATAACTCATTTTCAAATTTGTTTACCATACAATAACTAAATAAAAAATATAAATCCAAAAGTCTAATTAACTAATCTACTTTTTATTCATAATAAATAACATAAAAAAAAACTTTGCATTAAATTTAAAATTCTTTACCATATATTCATTTTCGTCGTA
>NW_021435563.1:0-11052 GCF_001605985.2 Dendrobium catenatum | reverse complement strand
CGTACAATCATCTAGGCCCCTAAAGGTTTTCTAAGTTGTAGTAAACTTACAGCACCGGGGGCTACGACCCGGTGGTTCCGCCCGTAGCTCCCCTACCAGATGGGTAGGGACGACTGATTTTTTTTGGATCCGATTGTCCTAGCTCCAGCTCCAAATGCTCCATTGCTTTCCAAAATAGTACCTCGCAAGACATAGAAAAGACATGTATTAGAACAGTTCTATAAATAAACAATAGTGTAAGGAAATGAAAAATGCAATAAAAAAACTAGAACGTACCTTTTGTTATTTGTCGAGCCATATATCTTTTGAGTTCTCCTCAGTTTGTAGGTGTGCAGTGCCGAAATGCGAGAGAAACAGTGAAGGAAAACTAACAAAACTAGGCAAAAGATAACGAAATACAACGAAGAGAAAAAGAACGAAAAATCGAATACAAAAAAGGGGTGTAGGCATTGTTGTTATCGGACACACTTCGTAGCAGTCAAGTGCATCCTATAATGACAACAATGCCTTTTGATGTTCCCACTCTGAACGAGGCACTTGATATGTTTGAAACATCTACCTACGACACACTACAAACAAGACACAAAGCAACTAAGGGAAACAGACTTCTAAAACTAAACCTAAAGGTAGACTCTCTTCTATTTCAGACTTATCCAAAGTTCTATGTCTTTCTCTTTTTTTTTAGAAGTTAACACTAAAGGAATCTAACTCAAACAAGTAAGAATTATCTTACTCCCAAAAGGATACTAAAGACTTTCAGACACAAAGCTCTCTAAAATCTCAAACTCCAAAAATCCATCTGATAGAAAGACTCCAAAGTTCTATGTCTTTCTCTTTTTTTTTTTAGAAGTTAACACTAAAGGAATCTAACTCAAACAAGTAAGAATTATCTTACTCCCAAAAGGATACTAAAGACTTTCAGACACAAAGCTCTCTAAAATCTCAAACTCCAAAAAAAAAAATCCATCTGATAGAAAGACACACTAAGAAATCTAACTCAAAACTACCTAAAGCTTTAAACCCCAAAATTCATCTCTAGAAATAACCACTAAAAGAATTTAATTCAGATAAGAAAGCACTGACTACCCCCCCAAAAGATACTAAGAGATCCTACTACACAAATCCAATCATCAAATTATACCTTTCAAAATAACTTGCAAGGACCTTCCAAATGGGTTACTGCACAAAACTCCACAAAAAGAAATCTACCAAAAGTTCTTTTCTTGACATCAAACTCTACCCAAAACAACCCACGACCAAGTACCTTTCCTTTCATTTGGAGTGGGATAAAAAAAAAAAAACTCAAAGCTTTCCAATGAGAAGGTTTTATAAAAATCCCTCATTGTAGAGCTTTTATCATAAAACATTCACAAGACAAAAACACATAAAATTTCAACACAAGCCGATTCGCAAAACTCATAAAACAAAACTTCTCGATGCAAAACAACTCATAAAGCCTTTTGCAGAACTTACAACCATAAAACGATTCATAAAATCTTTCAATACGAAATAATTCATAAAACATTCCAAATCATCCTCATTCTCCCAACAAAGAATCGCAAGCAAAAAAGACTATTTAATCTCACCAACACAAATTCGATGGAAACATTTAATGCACAAATATATGCTACTTTAAATGCTAACGGAAGAAAATCTATCTATAGTGAAATAAACAAGCCTCCAACTATAAGTACATAAACCATCATTATCAATCATATATGTGATATTAAAGAATACTCATGAGTTCAAACTTTTCCACATATGAAAATAAGTAAATACTCATATAGCATCAACAGGATAAATGTAATCACAGACAAGAGAGACATATGCTTTCATGAAGGAAATTAGAGAAACTACTTATGTAATTCTTCAACCTTTCTTATCATGAATCATGCAACATCATATTAAATCAATGTATACATGCGATTGAAACCCAAGGAGCAAGAGACACAATGAGATATAAATGCAAGCTCCCACATTCATGCAGCATCAAATACATGTTTGCAATCAAAGTATGACATAAGTAACAAAATGAGCGTGATTATCAAGATTTATATAAAATCGCTTTTATCAAAACTTTAATAAATTTTGCTGCTATGTAATGGTAGAATCAAATGAGTTCAAGATTTGAAGCTAGCACAATCATTTGTTTCCTTTGTTATTAGAGATAAATTACATGCCCAAAGGAACCAATCATGTCTCTTTATCAATCCACGAGAAGCTATACATGTAAGGAAAACTTTGAATGAAGGAGCCTGTCGAATCATACCTTATGAGCTCCATCCAGTAACCTAAATCATCACAGTTATGAAGGTACGAAATACAACATGCAAGGATAAATCATCCAGTAACCTAAAGTTTTCTTTGATCTTGCCACTTACTTACATGTACCAACTAATTAATCCATAATCGTAAGATATATATAACATATGGAGAGAAGGTTCATGATTAGAACTCCCGACATGATAAAACAAGGCATGCCATTAAGCGTTCAAAGAAAACTTTAATTCAAAAGTTTGTAAGCAAATACATATAAGAAATATCAAATGACAATGGAATCCCTCAAGCAAAATGACTCATGCTCATAAAGAATCCTTAATTTGAAAGCATAAACTTTTGTATGATCATGAACTTCATGAGATACTACCCATATAAGGCTCCAACTTGCACCAAAGTACTATACCTCATATACAAATCAATTTGGAGTGTAAAACCCATCAAAGTCAGCACATAAATCATTTCCAAAAACAGTTTGGAGCATTAACACGGGAAAGATCTGCATGTATAGCATTCCTACAATGATCTGGAAGTTAACAACAGTGAAAAACTGCACTAGTTATTCCCAAAACAGTTTGGAAACTTTACATCATATGCCATGAAGCATGTGAACAAGCTCTCCCGACCCAAGTCCATAAACTAAAGCAATACAACATGAAAGTCATGCTTTATACTCTAACGGAAAGGAAGATATGCCTGTAGGGAAAGATGCTCTTGAAAGTTGCAAGTGGAATTGCAAGGCATATGCTAAGTCACTCTACATGCTTCTACTAAAGACATTATAATGTAATCAAATACCACAAATAAACCTTCTCCATAAGATACATCAATACACATAATTAAACTTTGCAAAAGTTTCAAATAATTCAAGATATTTGGATGATATTCTCTATGTAAAGTCTATGGATTTCCACATGCATTTATACTTTCATTCACAAGAACTCGATGCAAACCTTCCAATATTTCTCAAAAGATGTTTACAAGAAAACTTATAAATGCTCACAAGTAAAAGAAAAGGGACATATGATTACTCTTCCAAAATATCCCATGCGAAAGAAGTGGCAAAATTGATTTATTTGTTTCCAACAAAACCCTTACAACACGACCAAACATAAAGCTAAAACATCAATATTCATGCCAAACTAATTGCACTTCATGAAGCCTTCGATGATGGATGCATTTTACTGTAAATAAGAACAATGAGATACAATCATATTCTACCATTCATTATTATCAAATAAAGACAATGAGCGTAATACTAGTTAGGATGTTCGATGGAGATAAAACTATGCTTGTACAACATCACCCTTTGATTAAAACTTGTGAGATGCACTACTATTTTGATACTAAACATTATAAAAGAAAACTATTATTAAGAAAGATGCTCTTCTAAAGTTGGCTATATTCATTCACTTACCCAAATCATAAATAGAATGAGAGATCCATACATATAAAATTCTCTAATCTTGAAGGAGAAAAGTTTATGAGGTGAGCATACTTAGTAAGTTCAAAACAAACCGACAAGCCCACCATATCACATGTATACATGAAATTGAAACATATTCTCACATTCAACTCTTTCAAATCCAATCAAAAATTATGAATCACTTTGCATGCATATTTTGGTAAAGAGCAACATAATTTCCTATGGCCTTTAACGATTTATACAGGGAAAATATCAAATGTATGTGCCAATAAACATCACATTCTAATTTTTTTTTTTACATAAATCCACCTACATGTCTTTGTTAATAAAAACCCATGCATACATGATTCAACTCAAAGCATATATTTAACCAAAAACAACTAGAGAGAGAAAAAAAAAGACAAAAGTAGCTCATAAGATTTTGGAATGGAAGGGAACAACTGCAAACATTCAAGATTCAACATGATATATTAAAATAGGTTGCTCAAGGTATTAAATCATAATCTTGGCTTTAACTACTCAAGATCAGAGCATTCACATATTAACATAAAGGAAAGGAAGGAGGAGAAGTTCTCACGATCAGCTATATGCACAAATATTGAAGGAGAAGTTCACATATAAACTTCCTAATCAAGACAAATACCCCTTTGAGACATTTTATCATATAGCTAAGTTATAATACTTAAGTGAAGAGAAACTAAAGCCGACAATTTGAGATCAATGCCACTTATCTCATATCTCAGAAAAAGAAAACTCATTATAATCATGTCGTAAGCCCACAAAAATATGAGAACAATATGTAGCATTAGAACACATCCATAAACTCCAACTTCTCCAAATATAATCACAACTGAATGTCCATAAGAAATAAATCAGCTCATGAATAAGAAGGAGACACGTTATTTGCTCATCCTTGAACACACAAAGCTATCTATGGCTAGCAACAACCATTTCCATGTTTCAAAAGCAATAAGACATCATTTGATACTCAAACAGATATGATAAAACCAAATGATAGGGAATGTTTTGCCAAGCTATTTCTAACAGAAATCAAAACATTCGAACTTTATTTTGTTGAAGAAACTCTGGCTAAATGAGGGGAAGAAAAGGGGCAAGAGAAGTAGAGAAAGAATAGAAGAAGAAGGAAGAAGAAAGTAAAAGAAGAAGGGAGAAATACTCACCTTGCAAGGAAGAGGAGTTCGGGCAGGTTCCGGCGTCGGGATCGGTCCAGGTAACGTCGAGTCGGGTGGCTGCCGTCGGGATCGGGTCTCGGGTTATGTTTCGGACGGGAGCAGGCTTCCTCCTTGACTGGAGTTCACGAATGCAGGAGGAGCTTCGGCTTCGACGCGAGAGAGAGAGGTACGGGGGTCGGTCCAAGTGGCGTGGACTCGGTCGGAAATGGAGGAGCTCGTCAAGTTCGGTCCCGGAGGCTGAACGGGCTTCCAAGGAGGGAGATTGGGGGAGCTGCTGTAGGCTTGGGTGGGGCTGGAGTCACGAACTGAAGAGGAAGCAAGGGCTCGATTCCGGCCTGGGATCGTGCAAGCAGAGAAAAATCGGAGAGGGAGGGGGCGACGGGAGCAGAGAGATCGGAAGAGGGTGAGAGAGGGAGCGGAATCCAGAGAGAGAGATCGCCGCCCGTTAGAACTTTTTTTTTCGTATTCACTCTCTATACCCAAACACCAAAGCTTCGCCTCTGCCCGAGGCCTGCTCCTGTCTCAGCGAATCGTCTGAGACGCGGGATTAGGGCTGAAATGAGGATCCCGTTAAATCATAGCCGTCGAAGGAATTACTAGATTTAGGGAACAAATTTAAATTAAGTCAAAAGTGGATTGGAATTTATTTGAATTAAATTGAGTTGATTTGAATCAGATTTGGGCTCAAACCAAGCTCAATTCTAGGCCAAAACGGGGTCAGTTTGGGCTCGACGTGGTTCGACTTAATCATTTCGACGAAATGCACCCAAATTGACATCAATTTGAATCAAAATGAACTCGATGCAATTAAAAATTGAGTGCAGTCGAGTCTAATTGAAATCAATTTGGATCGATTTGAGTCCGAATTGAGCTCGACGAGGTCTAATCAAGTTGATTGAAAGTGCTCGAGCGAAAATCGAGGTCAACAAACGGACCCCCAACATATACGGAGAACAACAAGTGAACCGTGTATGTTGGCGTTGACCTCTCTATCTCTAGGAAGATGCAACTCTAGGGTCAAGTAACAGAATGAGATAAAAAAAAATGAGAGTATCAAAGAAAGCAACTCAACTATTGTTGGTGGAATTTTGAAAATATACTTTAAAAATATTAGTTTTCTTTGGGGACTTAAAATTGAATTCTAAAATCGAATTGTCTCGTTAGAAAAAGTATATCACCTCGAGAGGTGAGAATAAAATTTCATAACGGTATTCAGATTTAGAATTATAAAATTCATCTTGAATATCGTGACCGAATGCTAAAGAGAACTTCATATGGCCCCGAAGGATCAAAATGAGGTTCAACTGAATATCCAGCTACAATATTCAAGGAGAGTGATCGTTAGGTTCACATCCAAAGCCTTATCAAAGAAAGATGTATCTCCCCAAAGGGGAAAAATATCATTCGATGATAATTCTTTGAATATGATAACATTGATCACTAGTATTTTAAGTTCTCCCAAAGAAATCCAATTGAATTTTGAAAAATTAATTTTAAAATCAGGTGCGTGTGTGGTTCTAAATCTCCTACGAGCGCAAGCCCTCGTAGTTAATTACATCGCAGAAAGTGAGGGTGAAGACTACCCTACCAAGTGGGTATGACGTCCCCGGTCAAGATCCCATGGTTTTCCATCGTCCCGGGTTCGTCGGTATCCTTAGCCTACTTAGTCGAGTGCCGACCAGAGGATCCTTGTTAGCAACCATGGGTTACCTCATTCAAGGGGACCTCGTAGGACAAGGGGATGGGAACCTAATCCTAGGCTGACAAACAGGAAGTGCACAGGTTTGTGGACAGTGAACCTATGTCTATGTTATCTAACCTAGGATGCCACCAAAAGCATTAGAAATAATCATCACATGAATCCAACATAGTAAGCAAAACTGAATCAATGCTTAATTTGCATATAAATTAACACACCTCATAAACAAAAAGAGACATCGGCCTAACCTAAAGCTAGAGTTCGTGTCCTAGCAAACCAATCTAAGTGTGTGTAGAAGGCCGTGTGGCTCGGATATATCCTATGTCGGGTAATTGGTTGAAGTTGTCTAATGTTTTGATTGGTTGAGAGGCTTGAGAGATTTAAGTTTGAGTTTAAGTATTAGTAGTTTTAAAGTTGATTTTAGGATGTGTTTTAAGTGTTAAGTGATTATCACCTTTGTTGCTCACCGAGGCCGTGAAATATATCTCACCTTCCTTGGGGCTAAGCTAATAGCCTCGTAGGCCTGGGTTACCCAGTGATAACCAGTATTAATCGAATTAATTTAATTGGTTGAAGGTTAAAGGGTTGAAGATTTTTAATTATTGTGTTAAAGTTATTTACAGTTTAAGTTGATAGTTGAATTATTATAATTTTTATTGAATTAGTTAGAATTTTTAGAAGATTTCTCAAATCTTCTTAAATTAATTAATCATTAATGAATTATTAATCAAATTTTACTCAAAATTTTCATTTAAATTGAATTATTAATCTCTATGTTTTATTTAATTTTATTCAATCATTAATGTGTTTTTGAAGTATCTTTATTGTATTTAATCAACTATAAATGAATTTGATAATTTAATACATTGAAATGAAAGTTTAATTAAAATATTTTATTCTAAATTGAAATTAGGATTTTCTAATCCTTATTTTTATTGGAATTTTCTTTATGTCTTTGCATTTTGTTTGATTTCTTTTTATTGAATTAATTTAATCAATATTCAATCAATGAGTAATTAAAGCATTAATTAAGAACTAATAAGTTTTGGGTTTGAATTTTATCCTTTAACAATCTTATGTGTTAGTTGAGGTTGATTGAGAAAGATTTGATATTTTTTTTTTTAAAAAAAAAATCTATTGAGTTGTTATCAAATATTTAAGTTTTCAAATTCTAAAGAAAAATTAATGATTGATTGTTGTTTGGGATCAAATCGATTATGTATATTAATCCTAAGGTGTGATGTTGCTACATTATCTATGTTTAATGTTTCATCCCTAAAGGATATATGCGTGAATCCTACAGTTTGTCTAAGTTCTCTAAGACTCATCCTTAATTATTGTCCTTAAATGACACTAGTGTTGTAATGGGATTTACAATCAATGTCTCTAACCCTTGAACATGCATATGAATGTAAACAAGCTATGTCGATGGCTTTTGAATTTGTAAAAAGAAGAAAGCAAATATTAGCTAAATACATGAGTTACTACAAGAATTTAAGGCTGAGGGAGATAGATCAACAGGTAAATCTAGAAGCTCTATGATCTTCTAAGTTTTAAGAAAACTTACCTGATCACCGGAGCTAGTCAACGGTGATTCCAACCGTAGCACCCCCATTTAGAAGAAATGGGGGCGACTGAAGTTCCTTGGCTCTATCCTCCAATTAGCTCCATTAGTACCTCGCAAATAAGGCGATGAGAGAAGGCGGTGTCAGAATGTCATGTATAAAAGTATAGCAGCTACTATGAATTGACATGTAAATGAATATGGAAAAGTATAAATCTAATCAAATTATTTAAGCAATTTCAGAGTGTATAATTGGACAATGACATGCTTGTAATTTACAACAGCAATTGTGTCAAGAGATTATAACAATAAAGCAAGTCAAACTCTATGTCACGAATAATCGTCCACATCAATATATTCAAAAGTATATAGAATATAAACAACAATTCAAATCAATATGTGGCATTAAGAGATATATACTTTTTTGTTACCAAAATCATAAGTCATATATTGAATAAGTATAAATGTCACTTTAACAACCAATATGCAATTTCTCTACATATTCTAACTGTGCCGATGTTGTCAAATTCTACAAATGAATAACTTCAACCCACAAGTGAGTTTGAATCATAATATTCATACAATTTGATAGAGTTTAGAACTTATTCACATAGAAAACAAAATCATGTTTTTGAACAATTGTAATGAGGGGAAGAAAAAAAAATGAAACTAAAAGATAGTTTGTTTTTATAAGTGGAAAATAAATGTGGCAAGCCTTAGACTTAGATTAATTGTGATTTGATTTTAATGAATATTAAGTTTAGGATATCATTCAAACTAGTAACATTAAGCTAACATGCTAGTTCTGAGCGAAGGCATTACTTCAATTCTCACAAGCATCCAAAGCTTTGAGATTTAAACTATAATAGTAATAATGACAAACACTACCACCACTTTATTGCTACCCGGGAAAATGAAAGATTTGCAAAAGTATTATTGTGAGAACTCAGATAATGAAATCAAAAACATATATCCATTTTAAAATAATAAAAAGGCATTTTGATTTTGATAACTATATTTTGCATATATGAGTTATGATATTATTAATCTACTTCTTAAAATAAAATAAAAACTTATGAACAATAAAATATGTAAGTCATTCACTAAAATAATGATATAATATAAAACTTATCCTGTCAGTTTAATTATATATATTCAACATGTCATTTAAAAAAAAGTAAAATAAATGCACACAAGATATGCATAACACAGATAATCCATTCAGAATATTTTGAACCTTCAACAGTATCGCCCATGTATGTATGTGCAACAATAACCAAATTTACTGCCCACATAATGACACAATTTCAAGAGTAAATAACGACCAATTATAGTAGAGGAATCACAAAAATTTAGTTTTCCTATCGGTAAAGAAAACTCTTAAATGATCCGTGATCTCATAGAGTCAAAGCAAGATCTACATGTATAATGTTCGAACTTTTGATAGTGCTCAATCAATATAAAAGTAAAGGAAATCGATCAGATTTAAAAGAAATTCAAGACTAAACTTAAATCTGAGTGATGAAAACAAGAGCAGTAGATATGGCATTGCGATGAGCGATATAAAATAAAATAAATTAATCACCTCGTCTAGAGATTTGTACAAACTTTTTAATATTAGATTCAAATTAACACTATTGGATTCAATCAACATTCAATTAAACAATGTATATTTAATTTAAAGAATGAATATAGTGATGTGGGAGACATTACACTTGAAGATCAATAAATAAACATATAGAACACAATTATGCTCACACGTATTTACTCTAACAATTGGTGTTATTAAACTCGGTACAATTAAATAGAACACAGGAACTCACAAATTATATATTGATTACAAGTAATTGATACAAGGTATTCTGACATGTGATATTTAACGAAAACTATTAACTTTTGAATTGAATGTATGATATTGTAATTCAGACACGCATATAGACAACCCAATCTGAAAGATATGAGCCATAGCACAAGCATCACAACAAAGAAGTTCATCATAAAGCATACAAGATGTGACTGAGAGTTCTTAATTCTTCACTTACAAGGCTATCACAAAAAAAATCTGGATAGAAAACTAAATAAAAAAAAAAATCCATTACAAAAATTACAAACATAAAATCCTAAAACGATTACCCCACATTCTTATATCCATATATTGAAATGTATGTCCAGGTGTATTCATTCATTGGATTTTATGATAGGAAAAACACATATCTGGATGTAAAATAGAAGTTAAAAAAAAAATATCTTTCACAGGAAAGTTCAGTTATGAACAGTTCAAACAAAGTACAAGCCGCATAAGTAAGATATACGGGATTTGATTAATAAATATCAAAGATGAGTAGAGAAAGAGCTACTACAGCCATTAACAGAGATAATAAAAATATATATATAAAGATAGATTTAGGGATTTATATGCAAGCTCGTTTAACTCTTAAAGACATTCATGTTCATTCAATATATGAGAGATAGTAGACAAAAAGAATGAGTGGAGCTAATCGATTTTTGGTAAAAAAAAAAAGAAATGTAACCATCTAACTCTGATAGAAAGAAATGGTCATTACCGTCTTTACTCTTATACAGGGAAGGGAGAAGGATGCTTGTTCTTGCTTGATAGCATAAGAACGATTGCAGTTGACAACTTTTGGGCTTCTCTTCCATTAATGCTGGACTCTCACAGGATCGTTGCCTTCTTCTTCTTCGAATGACAATGGCAAGCAAATGGCTTAGAACTCCTTTCCTTCAAGCAACCGGGCCTAGGAGAGGTCAAGAGGGAGGCGTCTGAGCTGCAGCTAGGGTCGAGGGAATGAAAAGCGTGTAAACTAAGCTGCTCCCTCAAATGATCGGATCTCCTCACTTGGATTGCACAAACCACTGCTCTTGGATAGGTCCG
>NW_021435562.1:0-321 GCF_001605985.2 Dendrobium catenatum | reverse complement strand
GGACCGGCTGAGCCGGTCCAGGTTGGGCCGGTCCAGGATGGACCGGCCTAACAGAATAATGTTATAAAAAAGCAAATAAAATCTTGTTAAAAAAAATAAATATAAGAATTGATAAATTTACATAAATGAAAAGAAACTAGTTGGATAGAAATGGATCATTACTGTGAAATACAAATAAGTTGATTCACTAGAAAGGTATAATGTTAGATTAGTTGCCAAATGACACACTCAAAGACATGGGATACTAACCTTGGAACATTTGCATGGTTGCTAAAATGAGCATCATTCGAGTTTTATTATTAGCAGCAATTATAGACTGGA
>NW_021435561.1:0-339 GCF_001605985.2 Dendrobium catenatum | reverse complement strand
CTGATGAAGAAAAACTGTTCTGATCCTCGAGTGCAGCTACCTCCTCGTTATCAGCAACAGCTTGCACAACCTCGTCACTACCAGTAAAAGGCTGCACAAGAATGAAATTACGTTCAGTGGACAGAATCTGAAAATTTTGTGTTTGGAGGGAGAAATTATTCCGTGCGGAGTCTGGATGGTAAAGAAACGTCCAGATATGAGTGTACAAAATGTGTATGCTGAGTATAATTTTTGTACACAGTTTGTTTTTTTTATACACAGTGTGTACAAATACTGTGTACACTCACATCCGGAAGATTCTTACCGGACTCTGCACGGAATAATTTTTCGTTTGAGGGG
>NW_021435560.1:0-718 GCF_001605985.2 Dendrobium catenatum | reverse complement strand
ATTGCATACTTTCATGTCATCCATATGTATGCTATAATTCATATTATTCTTAAATCAGTCTGCAAAGAATTACAAAAACCAAATAAATAAAAATAAAAGCCCTTACTTACCAAATTCCTAAGCAAAACTTCCAAACCTCATTTATACTCAAAAGTCGGAATAGGAGTGCTGCCTGAATCAAAACTGTCCAAAACCTCCGACACGGCTCCTCCATTCTTACGTTCCTCCTTCTTTCCTAACCCAAAGAAGCCTCCAAACCAACTCGACGAAGACGAACCTGCGGCCTCCTCAGCTGCCCTAGCACCACCCATCGCGACAGCTAAATTCGGGGACAAACCCAACGCGGGATCTTCCAGAACCGGAAGAATCGGCGGAACACTAAGGAACCGGTTGAGCATTATACCAGCACCCTCGACCAGAGCAAGGATGACCCCACCAAAGAAGGCGGATCGGGCCGCCGGACCGGGTCCCTTGCGCATCTGGAGGAAACCACCGGTGGCGGCAGCAGCGATGATGGAATTCCACGGATCCTCCTTCTGACGGACGTACACCATGGTGCAGTCGAAGGCGGAGAAAAGGCCGCCCCAGACGGCGAAACTGCCGCCGACCCGAGGGCGTTCATACGGACGGCTTGCGCGCCGCCGGCGAGTCGTTCGCCGTTGGGGGAATTGTAGATGCCCTTGAGGAAGTGGAAGGCCGAGCCGCCGACGGCGCCCAT
>NW_021435559.1:0-213 GCF_001605985.2 Dendrobium catenatum | reverse complement strand
TCCTCATCCGTGTATCTGTCCGAGGAAGATTCCTCCCATCTTCCCATGGCCCATGCTGAAATCCCTCCCACTGAGGTCTTCCCCTCCACTCCCCTGGATACGGGGTCTGCACCCCCCTTCTTGGTGGCTCCCAAGGGGCTCGGCCCCCCTCGTGTGCGCCTCCCGGTTGTCTCGGCCAACCACCCCCGACCTCTCCTGTGGCTCGGCCCAACT
>NW_021435558.1:0-340 GCF_001605985.2 Dendrobium catenatum | reverse complement strand
CCAAAACCAACACATCAGACAAATCCGTACAGAAATCGGAACAGAATCGGACAGATATCAAATCGAATATATCAGAATGAAACAGTTCAAATCAGAACAAATACGGATATATAGTAAACCAAAATCAGAGTCGTACAGATCAGATCACCTCAGAATATAAATCAGAACAGAATAAATCAACAGAGTCAGAATCGTACATAAATCAGAAATTCAGAATATAACGGAACGTAACAGATATCAAATCAAACAGATCAGATCAGACAGATCACATCAACAAAATCAGAAATCAGACTTACAGACCACATCGTATCAGAATCATAATTGCTTACAGAACAGATAC
>NW_021435557.1:0-227 GCF_001605985.2 Dendrobium catenatum | reverse complement strand
TCTTCAAGCGGAAGATTATTTTAATCTTTTTGTTTTATGTTTCTAAAATATTTTGCAGAAGTTTTAAGGACATTTTGTTTTATCCCTTCGTGATTTTCTAGAAGATATTATGTTTTGAAAGGCACCGGGCTCTCACCTTTTTTTATGATTATTTCATTCTGTTTTTTTATATATTTGTGTTTGAAAAAAATTTTTTTTTTTTGAAATGTTTTCTTATATTTTAGTTT
>NW_021435556.1:0-280 GCF_001605985.2 Dendrobium catenatum | reverse complement strand
CTCAAATGACCTTCGATATAGCGTATTGTTGACAAACACATATCGCAATGCTCTCTTCTTAATCTGTATAGCTAATGATTTATCTGTAGGAAGTTTGCTTTCTCTGAAGTAGTCGATGAAAGGCTGCCTCTAGTCATTTTGCTCTTCAACTTCTAGGCATTCAAGCCAAGATTCAGAGGTTCTACCAAATTTTCTTCCTATGAACATCTGAGGTTTATCTTGTTGATTTTTCAGGAATAATCTATTGGGGAGATTGAGGAACAACCGAAGTTATATCCTC
>NW_021435555.1:0-606 GCF_001605985.2 Dendrobium catenatum | reverse complement strand
TTATTAGCTTTAGCCGGCTCGATTTAATTCCTTTTGAGTTAAGTTGACTTCAATGCTATATCAATTTAAATCGAATGTTATTTGATAAATTTGATCTCTATAATTACACATTTATTCTCCGATTTAACTCTCTAAATATTGTTTTTTATCAATCATTTTATATCAACCATCCGATCAACTTTTGAAGGGATGATGGCCTCTTGATCTTGATAATAGCATTAGGGCGCTTGGTTTAAAAGGGAATACTCACGACTCCATTCTACACAAGCAGCCGCCGAGACTTCCTTCTACATTTTCGGAGCTGCTAGGGCCGGCTGAAGGGGAAGAGAGGCGCGGATAGGGTTGGTCACACTCCAACAGATCCACGGGTCAGACCGTCTCCAAGCCGCAAGATCTCCTTTGATTCCTGCTAATGGAGACCACATTACTTGAAAGCCCGATTTCTTTTTCTCTTCCTCATGCAAGCAGCCCTCTCATTCTCTTCCCAACTGCTGGCACTTCACGCCTCCAGGAAGTTGACACAGCTCCAGCCGCTATCTCTCTCTCTCTCTCTCATTTTCAGAACATTCAAGAAATGAAGCTAGTCACCAGGCTACGGCAACACCA
>NW_021435554.1:0-550 GCF_001605985.2 Dendrobium catenatum | reverse complement strand
GCTCCGAGATGATTACTACAACATCTAGCTCTTCTAGATAAAGTGTGGGAGAAGGTCACCATGGATTTTATTGACGGACTACCCAGGTCTGAGGGGTATGCAATGATTTTGGTTGTGGCGGACAGATTGAACAAGTATACTCATTTTATTCATCTACCACAATCGAACACTACAGTGACAACAACATTCATCTGAGAGTTGGTTAGATTGCATGGGACTTGCTTGCGTTGTTTTGTTTCAAAGACATCTCAGTTGTGGGCTAGGTGGCTGGCATGGGTGGAGTACTAGTATAACACTTCATATCATTCAACTTCATGGATGACTCCTTTCAAAGTGTTGTAAGGAAGGGACCCACCTCACTTTGTGCATTTTGAGTAGAGTAACACACTAGTCTTATCAGTGGAGCAATACTTAGAGGAGAGGGATATGGTGTTAGCTGAATTAAAAAGGCATTTGTTGAGGGCTCAACAAATCATGAAGAAGCAGACAGATGTGCGCAAGAAAGACAAGTTGTTTGAGGTAGGGGATATGGTATACTTGAAGCTTCGTC
>NW_021435553.1:0-478 GCF_001605985.2 Dendrobium catenatum | reverse complement strand
TATAATTACGTTGAATACACAAAAAAACTATACCAAATGTTGACCACTGTATGCAGCAATGATGCCACCGTAGTAAGGATCAACATACGGGTAGGCCACTGGTGCCTGCCAAGATTATCGAAAGTCCATGATCAACCTTAAAGCACAAATGTGTTTCAACTGCTAGCTGCATACCACTCGTCAGAATCACCATTCATTATCCAACAGTTACAGGTTGTTCAAAAAGGAACTTTCATTACTACTTTACCATGTTAAGAAAATATGAAAACATTCTATTAAGAATTAAAAGAAAATTGCTGAGTTTAATAGAGTTTATGATATGGTGATCGCTATTAACATACTTCAACAACAACAACATCAAACTTCTGTCCCACTACGTGGGGGTGATCGCTATTGACATAATGATAAGAAAATTACGAATGTAATAAGTGCTTATGGTCCTCAAGATTAGAGAATAATGTAAGAAAATAAAGTTTGA
>NW_021435552.1:0-463 GCF_001605985.2 Dendrobium catenatum | reverse complement strand
TTGGATCGTCTGGATGAAAATGCTCCAGAGGACCGGTTGCCGGGGACGATAATTAAATCGCGTATGGACGACACTTGTCCAGAGCCAGATCGTCTCGGGATGAAGTGCGATCGTCCGGGACGAAGTGCGATAGTCCGGGACGATCAGTCTGGATATATATGGAAATGAGATATTTTGAAGAGAGAGAAAAAGCTTAGGAGAGAGAAGAACGAAGGAAAAAATGGAAAAGTTGATTTTCGGGCGACGACGAGCTATTTTCGTCCGACAAGACTGTTCAGGAAAGTGTGTACGCAATGTAAGGCACAATCCGCCTTTCTCAATTTTCAGAACCGTCGTGTTTGGCGGTATTATCTGTCCGGAATTGATTTTTGCAAGGGATTTTCGTCTGTATTTTCCGTCTGGTTCAGTTTTTATCACAAAATTTTTTGTATGTTGTCGACGTGCCGAGTGTGCACATTTTGGT
>NW_021435551.1:0-289 GCF_001605985.2 Dendrobium catenatum | reverse complement strand
CCTATCAAGACCCATGGAATGATGGGGATGGGTCCAAGGGGGATTTGAAATTGATTTGAAATCAAATCGGCTTCAAATAGGCTAATGGAGTCAATTTGGGTCAACCCTGGTTGACCTAGTCAACCAGTTTGACCCAAGACTTGGGCCTAGGCTCAGCAAACACAGATTAACCCACTGAATTAACTGGGAGTGGTCTTAGGCTCTGGCTTGATCAATTTGACCAAGTCAACCTTTCAGACCCACAGATTTGACAAAATCGAGGTCAACAACCTCTATTATAAAAAGTGTT
>NW_021435550.1:0-275 GCF_001605985.2 Dendrobium catenatum | reverse complement strand
AAAAGTAAGGGGTGTTGTTCATCAATCAATTCTTTCGAAGCACTTATTATATCATTTGAAATATTTGGTATCGTGCTGAAAACCACTGCATATCTTTTTTCAGTCTCACTCTTCAGTTTTACTCGATGAGTAGGAGCGTAAAGTCTTCCATTACTCCAAGCCTGAATAAAAAAATGATTATAAAACTTATTCAAAATTAAATTATACTTTGCAACCTATTAAAAAAATATTTATCATCCAATAAAGATACTAACCTTGAATGCTTCGCCAACTAA
>NW_021435549.1:0-296 GCF_001605985.2 Dendrobium catenatum | reverse complement strand
TGAGCCAACTCAAGCGAAGTCGAGCTCGAGCTCCTATAATGTATGAGCTCTCAAATTTAAGGTCAAATTCAAACTCGTTGCTTGATAAGCTGGACTCACAAGCTCGTAAATACATCGAGTTAGTGCGGGCTTAATATTTAACTTAGCTCATTTACATCTCTAGCGCAGGATAAGTGGAGAAGAAATACGTTTGAGTTTCACATGAAAATTCCTTTTTTCCCCCATTTAACGTAACTTCAAATAATTATATTATAAATTGAAAACATATGATGGTAAATATGAAATCGACAGATATT
>NW_021435548.1:0-265 GCF_001605985.2 Dendrobium catenatum | reverse complement strand
TTGTGCATATTGAATTTTTATTACTCCAGATGGTCAAAGATTAATCATATCAGATGTCTTGTTACTTCTTTGTTGTTGCTTTTTAATTTTTAAGGCCATTTAATAAGCTTCATCGAGTTTGATTACATAATGTAGGCTTAATTGATCTTTAATAACCCATTTCAACCCATTAATGTATCTAGTGATAGTTCGTTCTTAAGATTCATCTAGATCATTTCGAAGTTTCAATGTATTCCTCAACTGTTTGGTTTCCTTGATGAAGATT
>NW_021435547.1:0-456 GCF_001605985.2 Dendrobium catenatum | reverse complement strand
CCTATAACCAATTATATATCCTTCAATAATTTTTACTCCATACACAAAAACTTCATGGATACACTTGACGATATTTATAATCCTAATAATATTTCTGAGACCTTATTCGATGAAAATTAGAAAAATGACAAGAAGATGAAATGCAAGCTCTAAAAAAGAACAAGACATGGACGATCATCAATCTACCGATAGGAAAAAAACTAGTTAGTTGTAAATGGTTTTCTCTGTAAAATATAAAGCTGATGGCACATTGGAGAGATATATAAAGCAAGATTAGTGACGAAAGGGTACACTCAGATATATGGCATTGAGTACCAGGAAACCTTTGCACCAGTAGCCAAGATGAACACTGTTAGAATTCTACTCTCAATTACAGTTAAGTACAATTGGCATCTAAAACAATTGGATGTAAAAATGTATTCCTACAAGGGGATCTGGAAGAAAATATATTTATGT
>NW_021435546.1:0-237 GCF_001605985.2 Dendrobium catenatum | reverse complement strand
CGATCGCCTTTCTTCTTTGGCATCGATTGTCGTCGACCGCCCATCTTATTCGGAGTCGATCTTCGTCGACCGCCCATCTTCTTCGGCTTCGATCGTCATCGACAGCCCGCCTTCTTCTGCAGTCCATTGTACTTTGCAAGCTCCATGCTTTGATACCAACTGATGCAGTGGATTGTAGGAAGAAACAGACCTGCTAGAAGAAAATCTCAATCCAGGGAATAATATTTATAAATGCTC
>NW_021435545.1:0-544 GCF_001605985.2 Dendrobium catenatum | reverse complement strand
CACACATAAGGAGATCATATAAAATTTATACTGATCATACGGGATGATATCAGTTCGTACAGGACGATCAGATAGTTATCTCCTATTGAGCACATGGAACGAATAGGAAGTGGCTTAAAAAAAAATTTTCTAACTCCTATTCGTCCACGACGAAATTAAAAATCATCCGAGATGATTTGTTATCTGTAAGATTTTCATCCAGATGAAATTAAATTATCGTACATGATAATTTGCTCTATATAAAATTTTTGTCTAGACGAAATTAAATATCGTACAGGATGATCTGGTCTCTGTAAGATTTTCGTCCAGATGAAATTAAATTATCGTACATGACGATCTGTTCTCTCTAAAATGTTCTTCCAGATGAAATTAATTATCGTCCAGGACGATCGGTTCTCTGTAAAAATTTCGTCTAGACGAATAAAATTTTCGTCAAGACGATTAACCAACTTAGAACGATTTCCTGCAGTTTTTGAACCTACCTAGTAATAACCGTTCGTACCGGATGAACTTTGTTCGTACGGGACGATCAGCTTGTACGAAA
>NW_021435544.1:0-218 GCF_001605985.2 Dendrobium catenatum | reverse complement strand
ACCATCAAGCTTTTTCTTACATGATTATCATACATACATTTACTGTTCTCCACCTCATGTTATTATCAAATTAGAGTTTTTTTTTAATGACAACTTCATAACATTGAAATGGTGATTCTCTCTTAAATTCTTTTACCATTGGCCTTGCATTATTCTTATCTAAGTAAAGATGCCAAACTTCCTATCACTCATCAAGCTCAATAAAACTTTTACTATAT
>NW_021435543.1:0-227 GCF_001605985.2 Dendrobium catenatum | reverse complement strand
TCAAGACGATAAATATCGGCCAGCTCGTATCCAGGGCGACGCTCAGGAAGATTTTCCCATGATTTGAACTGATCGGCCGGGACGATCATGAGATCGGCCGGGACGATCAAGCCAATTTTCAATCGTCCAGGAGTGCATCCAGGGCGATGCTCTGGTCGATCTTCTGGGATTTATACTGATCGGCCAGGCTGATGTCCATATCGGCCTGGACGATAAAGTTGGTAACT
>NW_021435542.1:0-2072 GCF_001605985.2 Dendrobium catenatum | reverse complement strand
AGCATATCAACTTTTGTAATCTTATAATCAAATTATCTAGAACAAATTATATAACAATACAATAAAAATTATGCAGTGAAAATTTTTTCAAACTTTAGATAAACACATTTATAAGCATATATTTTTTATAAATATTTTGGAATTGAAATCACAAATTCCCAAATTAGCTGAATAAGTGATTTCTAGATTTCAGCATTTAAAACCTCTCTTCCTCACTCTCTCTACTATTATCTCCTATCCTTCCTTTCTTCTTTGGCAAGGCTAGGATGAAGTGGTTTAGTCAAATGGATTTGAATACTTTAATATTTAGAAACCACTATATTGACCTAACGTCGTGTCACTCAGCTCCCAAATGCTGCTATGCTCCTAGAGAATCTTCTAAAATCTCCTAAAATATACTCACCTAAGACCTAGAGCCATGGCGGAGCTTCCTGGCACCACAGTGCACACCCATTACCCATTTTTTTCTCTATTTTCATGAGAACTCAATTTTGCCACACTTCCAGCCCTGGAGCCATGGCATCTACAAACCAAATTTTCCAACTTATATCTTCACTTCTCCAACCTAAACCCTAGTTATTTACAACCCCATTAAAATATTATAAGCCTCATATGAAATCATGTCAATGCTCACTTAAAAGCTATTACTTTATGCAAATTCAATCATAAGTACATGATCTTTCTATCTTCCACCAAATTTCAAAACATAAAGCCTCAATAGATATTCTAAAAAGGTCAAATTTTTAAAACCGTCTCCATTATAACTAAAATTAGGCGCTACTCTTGTTTTTTTTTTTAACATGAGGCACAATCACAGCCAGCGACTGGTCGCTGAGCTGGAGTAAGTCGTGGGCATCCCTAACGACTGCTTCAATAAAAAAAAATGTAGTGAACAGAGCATATAACGATTACAGTTGATTTTAATAGAATAAAGATTTTAGAAGTTATTTAATGGATATATATTTTTGTATACTTTGATAATTTAATATTAAAAGAAGTGTGTGAATATTTTAACATAAATATTGTTTTAAGCAAAGTTTATGTTTTTAATCTATGATTATGGCATGATAATAAATTTTGAAATTTTTCCTTTTTTAACAAATTTTGAAATTTACTTTTACTTTATGTTAATTAATCATATCGAGTTTTTATAGATGATTTGAACGATCAATTAATTAAATTGAAAATAAATGAGTAAATATTATATTAAAGTTAATTTATTACAAATTTGAAGGTTTTATTGTTTAATTGTTAAAATTTAAGGACAATTTTTTAAAATGAAACTAAAATTAAAAAAAATTATTTTATTTTATTTTATTCGTCATTTAAAAAAATTAAGAGTCGCCAAAATCACTTATCTAACTTTTTGCAAGTGGGTGTTTCTCTAAACAGTCGTTAATATGATAATTTTGGTACAAATTTTTGCAGTGTCTTATCACATCAGTTACGTTGTAATGTCCTATCACATCAGGTTATTGTTTTCATTAGCATTATGTGTAGTTAGTGTTATACCCATTAGAATCTCTTTGGTCATGATTAAGATCATTGGATGCTAAAGTACTTGTGACATATATTATTTAAAAATATGAGTTGATATGAGAGGTTGCGTTATTCCATCAATTAGTGTTGTCTATGCCATTTTTATTATTTTTTTCATAATGTGCATTCCTTTGTTCTAAGTTATTTCATTCTTCTGTTATAAATATATTGCATGAAGCCCTCCCTAAGAATTGCTAGGAAGATGGTGAATAACATACATTAGAGTTTATTTGATCATGTGAGTATGTTGCATTACTTGAGGTTTGAAGTTTGATATATATTTTTTCCAATGAATTGGCCAATTAGGGAGAAAAGCAGGGGCATTCCAACCAAAGAATTACTGGATAATGGAAACAGACAATTGCAACAATTTATGGGAAGACGCCCTAATAATCCTTTTGAGATAAAGGCTAGGGAGAACGAAATATTTAGATATTGTTGTTGCTTGAAAAAGTCAACGAGCTTTGCTTTGGAAAGATGCAAAGTAATTCTTTGGTGCCTACACAACCTTGTTTGAACATCAAAGCAAGTAA
>NW_021435541.1:0-215 GCF_001605985.2 Dendrobium catenatum | reverse complement strand
CCAGTCTCTTCAAGTTGGGATCAATTTGAAAAAGGTAAAGGATGGTAAAATATAAAGGCAAAATGAGCTCAGAAATGATTAGGTAGTAGCAATGGCCATTAGAAATGTGGCAACAGCCGAGGCCAGCCAGCCAAATGAAGTGGAGGTGCTCTACCCGGTTGCACACTGCTTGTAAGGGAAAGGGAGAAGCAGAATAGGGATACCAAGAGTGTGCC
>NW_021435540.1:0-266 GCF_001605985.2 Dendrobium catenatum | reverse complement strand
GCTTAACAACCTAATTACTAGACTCAACAGGAAGAATCATTAGATTGAAGCAAATTGCTCTCTAAACCAACCCATGTCATTATTTTGTTGTTCCTACTATTGTTCTACATAGTTATTAGAGTGAGCCAAATCATTCTTGCTATTATTACTACTATGTTATGTAGGTGTCAAAATGAGCCTCCCACTACTTAAAGGTTTGAGCCAACATATTTTGTTGAGACTGCTTGTGGACAAGTGCTTGTGTTGGAACAAGCGCTAGTGCTGGT
>NW_021435539.1:0-6752 GCF_001605985.2 Dendrobium catenatum | reverse complement strand
TAACCAAATAGAAGGGATAGACTTTGAGGTGACTTTTTCCCTTGTAGCTAGATTGTAAGCCATTAGAGTGCTATTAGCATTTGCCTGTTATCAAGGATTTAAGCTTTTCAAATGGATGTTAAGAGTGCCTTTTTAAATGGTGAAATAAAAGAGGATGTGTTTGTAGAACGATCCCCGGGTTTTGAGAGATCCCAATGTCCAAATCATATTTTTAAATTAAAAAAGGCTTTATATGGGTTAAAGCAGGAACCAAGGGCTTGGTATGAGAGGCTTAACTCATTTTTATTAGAAAGGGAGTTTGTTAAGGGGAGCGTAGACACCACCCTTTTGCTTATAAAAGTTTGAGATGATTTGCTCATTATTCAGATTAATGTGGATGATATACTTTTTGGATCTTCTAATAAAAAATTTTGTGATGAGTTCTCTAAAACAATGAGTAGAGAGTTTGAGATGAGTTTGATGGGAGAGCTATCCTACTTTTTGGGGTGTAGCATAAAACAATTGGATGATGAAACCTTTCTAAATCAAACAAAATATATTAAGGACATTTTGAAGAAGTATGAGATAGATAAAGCTAAGCCAATTAATAATCCCATGACTTCTAGTGTTCCGTTGGATAAAGACCCAAGTGGTAAGTATGTTGATCAGAAGAAGTATAGAGACATGATTGGATCCTTACTTTACCTTACTGCTAGCCGACATGATATTATGTTTAGTGTTTTCCTTTGTGCTAGGTTTCAAGCTGACCCCAAGGAATCCCAACTGACTGTTGTTAAGAGAATTTTTAGATACCTTTTGGGGACCCAAAGCTTAGGGATTTGATATCTGAGGCACATCACTTCCTTTGAGATTATTGGATTTTTTTACTCTTATTTTGCAGGATGCAAGGTGGATATAAAAGCACCTCAGGAACTTGTCAATTCATAGGGCAATCTTTGGTTTCATGGTCTAGTAGAAAACAATCTGTTATACTTTCCACTGCTGAAGCTTAGTATATTACTCTTGGAAGTTGTGTGGCCCAAGTCCTTTGGTTGAAACAACAGGTATTGGATTTAGGATTACCTGTAGGCACCATCTCAATCTTTTGTGACAATACTAGTGCCATATGCATCTCTAAGAATCATATTCAACATTCAAGGACTAAGCACATTGACATTAGGCATTACTTTATTATAGATCATGTGACCAAGGGAAACATTGATTTAGACCATGTAACAACTGAAAATCAACTGACTGACATCTTTACTAAACCACTGGCCTTCGACACTTTCAGCTCTTTAAGGATCAGATTGGGTGTGATTGACATAAATGCATGAACTTGATCTTTTACTCACTTTCTTTTGCTTTCGATTTATTTCTTTTATTTACTTTTCATTTTGCTCTTTTCTTTCTTTTCTTCTCTTTGCTTTACTTTTAGTTTTTGTTTGGTTTGTTTTACTCTTGAACTTGTTTTTTAAAATCATCGCTGAAATGATATCGTATGCCTTGTCCTTGCCTTTTGAAAGTTTGTAGTCAATGTATTACATCTCTTAATCTATTAGATGGTAAAAATATACCGTTGATTGTGTCTCTTTCTCTAACTTATTTTTATGTCACAGTTTTCTTTTCTAATAAAAAATCTATCTCAATTTAACGATTGTGTATGAAATTAAGATCTTTTCTAACCTTGCTAAAGCAAACCTATCTTGTATTTATAATGATTAAAGTCTTTTTGTCACATCAAAATTCCTCGTTACTCTTATCATTGGTTATTGATTCTGTTTTGTGGATAATTCTTCTGTATGTTAGAGAGAGAGCTCCTATTCTCTAATATCTAGAAGATATACTCACAACTAAGGATTTTTTAAGAGATTGTAAAAGTGAATAGAGCTTGCAAAAATAAATAAAAAATTTTGGCCAATGATGCCAGCAAAAGATGCTCAATGACACCAAATTGAAAAAAAAAATATCGAAAAGCAAAAAGATGCACAAAGCACCAATCAATTGACAAGTGGCATAAAATGAGCCCACCAAAAGCAAGCTCTCTTCTCCTTTCAAATCTTTTAAAACTTAGAAGATTTCATGTATGAAAGGCTTGATTTCGAGTATTTTGCGATTGTAACTAATTTACTTTGGTACATTATTCTATAAGATATTTTTTTCTGAAATCAAGTAATGAATAGATTTTTTTTCATACCCAATTGAATTTTTGAGATTAGATCCTTGATTTCCAAAGACGATTCTAACCTTAGAGAAAGTCTGAGCATGATCGAATATTATACTCTTTTGTGGATTTTTTAATGTTGATTCATTAGCTCACAAATTTTAAAAATCAATCACATGGAATACTTCATCTTGTTCATGCCTTTGTTATTTAAAAAAATTACTTTGTTTCTTGCTTTCCTCCACCTTTTTGAGATGTCAAAAGGGGGAGTAGTAGGGTTGCATGTTAGTAGGGTTGTATGTTTGAATTTTTATTCTGAATTTTTATTTTACAATGCTATTTTTGAAATAATAGTCGGAATGTTTGCCATCATCAAAAAGAGAGATATTGTTACAGATTTGGTATCATGAATTATGATTTTGATGATAGAAAACAATACGACTGCCTTTGCAGGACTCAAAGATCGGACAGAAATCAGAATCAGCTCAAGACTGGGTAGATTAGGGTTGAGTCAGTCTGTAATTTTATTTTTTCCCTTTCTTGAGTCAATTGTAAATATTTGAAGTGACTGATGTTAAGTAACCCTACACACACACTTGAGAGATTTAGAATTTATGTTTTTACTCACATCGTCCCGGACTATATTTACATCGTCCTGGACGATCAAGTTCAAAATAGAAGTTCTAATCATGATTTTTTAGTTAACGCAGCCGTAATTAACTGATCGTGCTGGATGATTCATTTATCGGACAGGTTGATATGCTCAAAATAGAAAAAATAGTCGCCATGATCAATTTAGGTATTCTATATTTTTGGAAATCGGCCAGGATGATCGTGAGATCGGCCTGGACGATATGGTACAATTATGCCTAAATTGATCTGGCAATTAAGGAAGCAATTAAGGATTATTGATACAATCACATCGTCCTGGACGATCGCAGGATCAGAAAGGGAGATATATTCAAAAACCTTCCTAGCCGATAAGGATCAGATAGCCCGAATTCAGGGCGATGCTCTGGACAATTTTCCCCTGATTTGAACTAATTGGCCAGTACGATCGTGAGATCAGCCTGGACGATCAAGCCAATTTTCAATCATCCACATCCTCTTCAGGGCGATGGTCTGGCCGATCTTCTGTATTTTGAACTGATCGTATAGGACGATATTATCATCATCATGGATGATAAAGTCGGCAACTTGCAATTATTGAGCTCCTTTGAAGCTCTTCTATTTAAGAGCTCTTGTTCAACATTTTTAAAGATCTTTGGCTTCTGTCTTGACCTGAGAAAACCTAAAGGAGAGAGAGAGAGAGAGAGAGAGAGAGAGAGAGAGAGAGAGAGAGAGAGAGAGACGAAGAGGAGGTATCTTGTGAGGCGGGACTGCTTGTGAGGAGTTCACTAAGGATGTTGGCTGCCAAGCTTATTTTCCACTTCTTCTTCCTCAGAGTCTTTGTCACCATGAAAGGGTATGGAGAAGGTAATGGCACAGCAATCGACTACGTATTTTGGTTCTGTGGTTGCTTCAGGCAAGGAAGCAAAAGGAGTTGGGTCTACTGCCTTGCCCGGTGTGTGAAAAGGCAGGTGTTTTGTAAGGGCTCGCACGCTAGTTGGCTTTTTTTTTTTGAAAGAAATGCAATCAGCATTAAAAAGGAAAAGGAAACCAAAAACAAGCTACAAACTAAAAGAGATCTTCCTTCATACTACATTCTTCCTTTAAAAGTTTAACAAAGGAAGAAGGAAGAGAGCTCTCACTAAAATTGTTCCAAATGAAGTCATAAAAAAAGAATAGGTTAGCACAAAAATCAGCTATCCTATTACCTTTTCTACCAATACATTTAAAAATGACATTACTCCCATACCTTAACCCGAAGAAGTATTCATCTTCCTTGATTCCGATCCTTTTATTGCCTTTGTTGTACATGTTAAGAAGAAGTTGAATAACATTCTTATTGTCTCCCTCTATGATGACACCTTTGGCATCATCCAAACAATTGTGTAACAAATACTTTAAAGAGTTGAAAGAATAAAGTTCCAGTTGTGATATGTCCCAATACATCCCATAGAAACCAAAGGCTTGAACCAATCTTTCTCTATGGTCTCTAACTATTCCTCCAATACCTGCTCCATAGTTGCTTTTCAATGCAGCATCAATGTTGACTTTGTACCACTCGGGTGGTGGAGGATGCCATATTTTTGTAGACAGTCCAAAGGGCTGAAAAGCATCCCAGTTATCCGAGTGCACTCTGTTTCTTCTGTCAAATGTTACCATGCTGATAACATTAGTAGCTAACATTGATACACTATCTTCTTTCTTATCATGCTTAATTTTATTTCTATCATTCCAAGAGATGCATAACAGAGTAAAGTAGATCTTTACCATCCCAGGCTTCTCCGCCTAGTTGTGGGTAGTGCAATATTCAGAGGGCGCCTCTGGGGAATGGACGTAAATCAAGTGAACCGAACCACTATAAACCCTTGTGTTCTATTTACTGCTTTCGCACTTGTTTTTCTGTGGTGATTTTGGTTTGTAATATTTATTCTTGGTTTTAAAGAATTTTTAAAAATACCAATTCTCTCCCCTCTTGGTTAGCCTCCGGACTAGTTCATAGGGCCTAAAATCCCTAACAAAATTTCAAGTGGTATCAGAGCACTTTCAGTTTTAAGTTTTATTTTCTCCTAACACTTTTTGGAAGAATTGTTTTTTCTCTTGTGTGTACTAACTTTTCAGGATAATCAAACTCTAGACTAATGAAGACTTCAAATCAAATTCAGCATGAGATAGTTTGTAAATTAAAGTTTGTATTTTTCGTTGTATTGAGTTCGAGAGAGTATGATTGTAATTGAGTAACTTAGGATATACATACTTGGGGAGATATTTAAAAAATCATATTGATTGTACGGGATGAACCAAGTTTGTAAGGGATGATCAAGTCAGTTATCCCCTTAGAAGAGCAATGGAATGAACAGGAAGTGAGAAAATTTTTCTAAGTCCTGATCGTCAAGTCAAATTTTCATATTTATCCCTGGATGATGCTCTCTTGATTCTCACTTTGAACTGTTCGTCCAGGCGAAATGTACCATTCGTCCCTGGATGAAGCTCTCTAGACACTTGAGGTGCACTGATTGTCCAGATGATTCATCCCGTTTGTCCCAGGATGAAGTCCTCTGGATACATGGATTAAACTAATCATCGAGACGATTAATCCTGGTCATCTTTGGATGAAGTTCTCTGGACACATGACTTGAACTATTTCTTCCAGACGAACATTCATGTTCATCCCAGGATGAAGCCCTCTGTTCCCTGAAAATTTGGGACAGTCCTACAATTTCGTCAGAATGAACCCTTGATATAACTGTTCATCCCCGGACGAACTTATTTCATACGGGATGATGATCGGGTACGAAGTTAGTTCGTACCAATATACATTGGGTTTGTATGCAACTTTTTTAACACTATTTGTACGGGATGATCTGACGATTGTTCGAAGTAATCGACTGTGTATAGACTTGAAAGTCAGCAGTTTTTAGAGAGTTTTTTGTGTCTTTCCTATGTAAAGTCCACTTAAAACTGTATTGTGATCTTTTTTCGTACTGATCTTGGTGTTACCTTCACTTGATACTCAAAGGTAAGAATCTCCAATTATGATTTGTGATTACTTCACTCTTTTCTCTCATCCTTCTAGATTTCTTGTGAGAAGATTTGTCAAGGAGATCTGGTTCTCTAACGACACTTGGAGAGTGTGAACAGTTGAAGGGTTCTCTGCCTACACTTGGAGAGTGTGAACAGCCGAAGGGTTCTCTACCTACACTTGAAGAGTGTGAAAGGATGAAGGGTTCTCTGCCCATGCTTGGAGAGTGTGAAAGGACGGACGGTTCTCTGCCAACACTTGGAGAGTGTAAAAGGACGACGGTTCTCTGTCGCACCGGGTAGTGGTGGAAGAGAGTTTTTGTGAAGGCTTCTCCGCCTTGCTGTGGGTACAAAAGGAGTGTCACTTCTGGTATTAGTGCAATACTCAGAGGGTGCCTTCGAGGAGTCGATGTAGGTCGTGTTTGACTGAACCACTATAAATCTTGTGTCTTTTTATTTTCCACATCTTTTGTTTTTACTTTTTAATTTGTGGTTGAAAAACCTTTTATACAAAAATTCACTAAATTTATTATCGGTTCAATTTTAAAAAGAGGGATAAATTTTTAATTACCAATTCACCCACTCTTGGTTAGCCGCTGGGATATAAGCTTAGGTCTAACAACTTAATTCATATTGAATAAGTTTCAACATGTTTCTTATGGGAAAAGGAAGAAGTTTTTTTTTTTTTTGCTAAAATAAAAGGTGACAACTTTAAAAATTTTACTAATAAGAATAATTTCCTATCTAAAATAGATCTTTATTATGTCAAAAAAACTCAATTGCTGGAGAGTAATGTACAAGTCCCTATTATAAAGAGAGCAGTTGATGTGATTCCTCCTAGTACTGCTAATAACATTCCTGATTCTTCTAATACAACTAAAGGATGGTTTTCTAAAGTGAATTCATAAGGTTTTGTTGGTAATTTTGTTTGTAATTAAGAGAAGATGGCTTTAGATAGTTCATGTGAGGTAACATTGAAGAC
>NW_021435538.1:0-349 GCF_001605985.2 Dendrobium catenatum | reverse complement strand
AAAATAAAAAAAAGAAAAACACAAAAACACAACACAAAAATACGAAATTTTTACAGAGAAGAATTCTTCCTGGGACGATTTGGATTTTGTCTGGACAAAATTTTTACAGAGACGAATTCGTCCTGGGATGATTATAGATTTCTTCTGGATGAAATTTTTACACAGAAGAATTCATCCTGGGACGATTATAGATTTTATCTGAACGAAAGTTTTACAGAGAATAATTCGTCCTGGGATGATTATAGATTTTTTCTGGACAAAATTTTTACAGAGAAGAATTCATCCTGGGACGATAATAATTTCGTCCTGGATGATCAGGACTTAGAAAATTTTCTCAATTCCTGATCGT
>NW_021435537.1:0-275 GCF_001605985.2 Dendrobium catenatum | reverse complement strand
GCTGTTTCTGTCATTGTCGCCTGCTCTCTGATGCTTTCCAATGGTGGCTTGGGGACTGTTTTGAGTTTCTGCTTGGTGGTGGTGCCCGTTATGAGCTGTTCTGGGCGGAGTACTCTTGTGATGGCTTGTTGGCTGTTATTGTGTGGCTCGATCATTAACCAGTGTTTAGATAACTGCTACCACTTTTGGTTGATTATTAGATACATTGATATTATCTTTAATGATTGTAAATCTGAGATTAATCAGCCTCGTAAGATTTTCTGTTCGGGGTATTC
>NW_021435536.1:0-357 GCF_001605985.2 Dendrobium catenatum | reverse complement strand
ATTTTCCTTAAAATAAAAGAAGTTATTACTTGATCAAGTTTTTTTATCGTAGACGAGATGCTTACATTAAATCATAAATGAATTTCTTTAATTTAAATAATATATTTTTTGAATCTCAGTAAATGTTTTTTTATTGCACCATATATATAAAATTTTCAGTCACCATTGAGAAACGTAATCTTTATATCTATCTAATGTATCACTATAATCCATGTGAGGAGGAGAGTGCCCCTAAAGGGTAACACTACCAAAAATGTCATTTGTACTTGTATAATGAATAAAGTAAATGGTTTTATAATTGAAAAAATCTCTACTGGTAAGACTGAAATATTAAGTGCTTAGTATTAGTCATCTATG
>NW_021435535.1:0-297 GCF_001605985.2 Dendrobium catenatum | reverse complement strand
ACGCACAAGATAGATTATTGTAGCAAGATTAAAAGAATCTTAGTTTCAAAAACCAGTTGTTAATATGAGATAGAATTTTGTCTAGAAAAGAAAATTATGTCACTAAAAAGGTTAGAGGGAGGGAAACCATCAACAGTGTTTCTCCCTTTGATCGATTTAGATATGTTAATCAATGGCTTTAAATCTCCAAAATTTAAAAGCTTAAAAAACTAATTATATAAAAAACATAAAAGCAAAGCAAGAACAAAACAATCTAGAATAACAAAAAGACTAGTACATAACAAACATAACACAAAA
>NW_021435534.1:0-236 GCF_001605985.2 Dendrobium catenatum | reverse complement strand
GGGATATTCTAGTGTTGGGAAGTCTTTTAGCGTGTTTAACAAGAGAACATTGATGGTGGAAGAGATAACCAATATAGTATTTGATGAGTCTGATCCTAAGAAACATGGAGTTGTAAATGATGATGAGGTTGGAGAGATTTCTAGTGGAGTAAGAAATTTGGGGAATGGGGTAAACACCAAAGTAATGAAAGAGTATGATAAGTCACCCAAGGAGTAGAAAATTTTGATTTGGATGA
>NW_021435533.1:0-332 GCF_001605985.2 Dendrobium catenatum | reverse complement strand
CATTATTTTAGAAAAATCATCACAAAGATTTTTATTTTAAGATCTAAAGATGATGTCATCAACATAGATTTGTGCAATGAGTATATCATTTCCAATTTTCTTCAAAAAGAGAGTTGTGTCCACACTTCCTTTTTCAAAGGATCTCATAAGTAGGAAGGTGCTCAACCTCTCAAAACAAGCCCTAGGTGCCTGTTTTAAATCATATAATGCCTTTTTTAATTTGAAAATATGATTTGAGTGTTTAGAATTTTTAAACTATGGAGATTATTTTACAAAAATATCCTTTTGAATTATTCCATTTAAAAATGCACTTTTAACATCCATTTGATATA
>NW_021435532.1:0-262 GCF_001605985.2 Dendrobium catenatum | reverse complement strand
TAGATATGTTTTATGAAAGGAGTTTTGAAAAATTAAAGTTTCTTTTTCCGTTTATTTTTTTATTTGGATATTGAATTAAAAAGTTTTTTTAGCATTTAAAAGAACTTGAGCTTGGATTAAAAATTATGAATTTCTTACTTTTTCTGGATTATGCGTTGTCAATCCAATTCTACTAAGTTTTTTGATTAAAACTAAGAGATAACTTTCTCATTTTAAGAATATTTATTTTTTCACTAGATCAAAAAATATTTTTTGTCTTTTG
>NW_021435531.1:0-252 GCF_001605985.2 Dendrobium catenatum | reverse complement strand
CATTATGATCATGAATTTATAATGAAATAATAAATTTTTGTAGAAATTTAAAAAATAGTATAATAGTATGATACAAAAATAGCAAAATGGCACAGTACATAAATAGTATAATTGATAAACCATTAAACTAGTAAAGGTGTAGAATAGTAGATCAATAAATTAGTATAGAGGTCAAATATAATAAATAACCCTTACCAAATCATTTGTCTTAGCATAAAGAAATTGTATAAACAAATAAACCAGAAACACTAA
>NW_021435530.1:0-434 GCF_001605985.2 Dendrobium catenatum | reverse complement strand
TTTTGAATGCAAAGGGCTGTTTAGGTAATTTGTAGGATTCATTTATTGTTAATTAGGAGGATTAGGAGGGAGGGGGGCTCATCTTGAATTTGAATGCAATTTGAGATCTAGGGTTTCTTGCTTGGGCTCTTGGCGTTGTCGGAGATTGTAGGAGAGTTTCCCCTCGAATCGAAGAATATTGTATCTTGCTTTCGTTTTGATCATCTACTAGTGGAATATAAGTCCATTGCGTGTTTTTCTCTCAGATTTCCTACAGTTTTCTCTGTTTTTCTACTGTTTCCTGCGCTTTGGGCTGATTTCCTGCAGAAAAACAGCAACTCTATTGTTGTTTTCCCCACTCGAATAGATAGGAAATACTTGGATCTAAGTATTTCCTATCAAATTGGTATCAGAGCACCGATTCGGGGCCACCGGCAGCTGAAATTCTGAAATTT
>NW_021435529.1:0-274 GCF_001605985.2 Dendrobium catenatum | reverse complement strand
CACTGATCGAAGAAGTCCTCGTGCCTAATCAGGAACCGGAAATCCAATGGTGTCGTCGCTCGGAGATCCGACTACTGGAAGAAAATATAGATGATCAAAATCTAGAGGAGGAAGAATTCCTTGAAGGGGAAGAAAATATTGAAGAAAACATTGATGAATTTATGGAAGAAAATATTGAAGAAAATATTGATGAATTTCTAGAGGAAAATCTAGAAGAAGAAATCAAAGAAATAAATGACACTTTGGATATGGAAGTTGTCTATATGGTGACACA
>NW_021435528.1:0-260 GCF_001605985.2 Dendrobium catenatum | reverse complement strand
AAATAGGTCAAGGGGGATGAGGATCAAGCCATGGAACTCATTAAATTAATTTAAAATTCATTTTAGGCTTAAAAGATCCAAATTGGTCAACCCTGGTTGACTTGGTCAATCTGGTTGACCCATGGTCCAAGTAAGGGCCCAACAGGCTCGACTCGACTCACTGAACCTATTGGAGAGGGTCTTGGGGTCTGGCCTGGTCAATTTGACCAAGTCAACTCTCCAAGCCCAATTCTGGGCAAAATCGATGTCAACAGTAACAA
>NW_021435527.1:0-493 GCF_001605985.2 Dendrobium catenatum | reverse complement strand
TTCAACGTGCAACAATGAAACCTTTTTTATTCTTTCATAATTTTCACCAAGAAAATTTTATGAAAATAAAGTGCAAGCAAAAAGAAAAAAGCCATCTCAAAAAAGCACACCAAAATTTTATAGTAGTTCGGTCAAACTATGAACAACGTCCACTCCCTGGATTCCTCCTCTCCTATAATTTCACTACAAACTATAGCTCTCCTTTTTCCACATGGGCAAGGCAGAGAAGTTCTTAAAATTCTCACTTTCGTCAACCCGGCGTGGCGGAGTGCCAAGCGCTGTTCTCACCCTCCTGGCGACGGCAGAGTACCTTCTCATTTTTCTCCCTCATGGAGATGGCAGAGTACCTTCTATGTAATGGATGTAGAAGAGTCTCCCCCTTAGAGAGCCTCTAATAAGTTCTTCTCGGGCCATAGGAGGAGCAACATGCAGTAAGTACGGAGCAACCATGTGATCTCCCTCACACCTCTTCTCCGTCACCAAGCTCACCTTC
>NW_021435526.1:0-389 GCF_001605985.2 Dendrobium catenatum | reverse complement strand
ATGTTATTCTTTGAACTATATTTGATTATATAAATATTAATTTTCAAAACCCTATTTTGATATTGAATCCATTGTAGAATATTTTATCGGCCTCTCGAGACCATACTTTATTCTCAATGCAGTATTCGATTACAAAATAAGAAAAATCAAAATCTGCGTGGTGACATAATTTTTCCCACCACCATCATTACCAGTAGATTGGTTTACAAACCAGAATGTGCCACGTGTCCCTCCCGCCAGCGCCAGCACCACTATTTTGATATGTTTTTTAATTTAATTAATTTTAAACCATTTAATTATCATAATCTTATAACAATCAAAGAAATTTAATTTTTCATCCAAAAATCAAGTTTAATATATCATTTTGCTCAAAATTTTACGTATTTTTT
>NW_021435525.1:0-564 GCF_001605985.2 Dendrobium catenatum | reverse complement strand
GTGATTGGGATTATTACCTTCATCCCTCTATTGGCAACTCAAGTGGTATTCTTATATCATGGAAGAAGGATTTTGCTTCTTTTAAAATGGTGGATCACTCAACCCAAGTGATTATTGGCAAGCTAATCACTAATGCTTTGGGGAAGTGGAGTATTTCAACGGTTTATGGTGGTAAAGATGCTCAAACCAGAAGATTTCTTTGGATAAAACTCTTTGAGTGATGATGATCCTTGTATTATTGGAGGGGACTTCAATTGTATCCTTTCTAAGGAGGATAAAAGGGGTGAAAAGCGATTCTGTTTGTCCAAGGGCTCCAAAGACTTGAAGAACTTTATGATGAATAATGATTTTCTTGATATAGGATTTGTGGGTCCTAGTTACACTAGGTGTAATAACAAGGAAGGGAATTCTAGAATTTGGGAGAGGCTTGATAGGTGTCTCTTGAATTCTAAGGCAATTCATAATGTTCCTTTTGCAAAGGTACTTCATTTACCAAGGGTAGCCTTAGATCATGCTCCTATTGCTATTAATCTGGTGGAAAATCAGAAGCATAAGCCGGGTTCC
>NW_021435524.1:0-208 GCF_001605985.2 Dendrobium catenatum | reverse complement strand
AATCTATCACTAGACCTCCACTATTTGACAATATTCCGTAGATGGCCACTTCGTTGAAAATCATAAGGATGAATCTGAGAGGAAAGCTTATAGAATCAATTATACCAATCGAATCTTGGAAGATATGAATTCATTTTATAAACTGACTATAAGAGCTGTCGAGGATAATAGGAAACCCCCCAAACTTGAAGATTTTACAAATCCTAAA
>NW_021435523.1:0-836 GCF_001605985.2 Dendrobium catenatum | reverse complement strand
ATCAATGTGCTATTTTTTTTTTTAGAGAACTCAAAAGATGAAGTAGAAAAGATAGTTTTTTATACCAATAATCCAAACTTTCACAACATTCATTGCATGGATTTGCAAGAATATATTATAGAAAATTAAGCCAAAAATAAAATGCATAAGGAAAAAACTACAAGAAACAAGCAAGTAGAATTTTATAGTGGTTCAGTTAACATTGACCTACGTCCACTCCTCGGAGTCCTCCTCTCTGAGTATTACACTAAAATATTAGTGACTCTAATTTAGCCCTTATAGCTAGGCGGAGAAGCCTTTACAAGAATCATTTCCACCAACTCTGTGTGGTAGAGTACAAGAATCGTTTTCACCCTCCTAGTATGGTAGAGAACCTTGGACACTTTTTCACCCTCTTGGTGATGGCAGAGTACCTTGCAATCCTTTTTCATCCTTCTGATGAAAGTAGAGAACCTTCAATCTTTTTTCACCCCTAGTGAAGACAACGAACCCAATGATCTTTATCATTGATGTTTTTCTCCAATACTCTAAGACCTCTCACAAAGTTCTCTCTTAGAACTGTTAGGAAAGTTTGTATTTGCATGTTTTACATTCTTGCAACTTGTATAGTTTTGATGATTCCAAATATTATTGTTTTATGTGTTGTTATCTCCTAACATTTTTTGTAAGATTTATTTTTTCTCTTGTGTGTACTAATATTTCAGGAAAATTAAACTCCATACTATGAAGACTTCAAATCAAATTCAGCATGAAATACTTTGTAATTTTGAAGCTTGTACTTTTATTTGAATTAAATTCTAGAGGGAGTGATTGTAATTGAGTGAATAAATTCACAC
>NW_021435522.1:0-2899 GCF_001605985.2 Dendrobium catenatum | reverse complement strand
GCTCTTACTCTTTACCGCGCGGCCCGACGACCCGACCTGGACCGAAACCCAGTATTGCTATGTTCGCGTATTGCTAGGTATTTCTCGGTATTTCTAGGTATTGCTTGACCATAATCAGAAATACCGCTCTGTTAAGACCAATACGTACCTAGCAATACCGAGCAATACTAAGCAATACCGAGCAATACCTAGCAAAACCGGGGTATTGCTCGGTATTACTTGGTATTGCTAGGTATTGGTCTTGACAGAATGATATTTTTCATTATTGTCGAGCAATATCAAGCAATACCCCGGTCTGCACAAATCAGCCAATACATAGCAATCCCGGGTCTAGTCCGGGTCGGGTCGTCGGGCCACGTGGTAAAGAGTAAGAGCACGTGGCACTATTTTACAGACGTCCGAACGTAGAGCTACGTCAGGACACCGGACCTAATAAAAAATCCTTAAAGGAAATATTATCCCTTATACGACCAATAATGGGCAAATATTTTTCCAAAATTTAGAAGCCTTAGGAGATGGAGTTTTAAAAGGAGATTGGTATTTAGTTCTGAACCATTTTGCCACTAGAAAATTAGCCTTGTAAAACCTCCAAATAAACGAACAACCAAATCCATGATAAAGAGAATTAATAGCAGGAATACCCAACCATCCAAAACTTCTTGGTTGACAGGTTTTAGACCAAAAAATTAAAAATGCAATTTCTTCTCAGAAGTGTTGACGTGAAAAAGAAATCTGGAACATAATCTTTCATTCATTTTTCCGTAGGCCTAAGGAATTATAGAACCTCTGATTCAATAAGCTAACATATTGGTAATCCTAAACCTTAGGAACTGAACTCTCCCAACAAATGACAAGAATTTCACTTTCCAGCCATCTAGGAGATTTTAAATTTTGCTAAGAAGTGGAAGGAAATGAGCATTAGTGAAATTTTTAGAAGAATTGGGAAGGCCTAGATACTTCAGGAAGTACTCAGTCTGAGAAAACCTAAGAACATAGCAAATACCCTCTGTTTGATGAGTATTGCTAGAAAAAAAAAAGAATAAAGCATTTAGAGTTGTTGAAATAAAGCCCTTTAGCAGCAGAGAAATTCGACAGAGATTCTTGAAGGTAATCGACATTCTGCATAGTAGCTAAGCCGAAAACCAAAACATCGTCAGCATATAACAAATGGTTAAAGTTATTTTTTCCATATGGTACAGCTCTAAAATTACCAGAATCTAAAACACGGGAGAAAACATTCATAATGATAGTAAAGAGTAAAGGTGAGAGGGAACATCCCTGCCTCAGCCTGAAAGTAGATTTAAAAATCCCTCAAGAGACCCATTAATGCAAATTGAAAAATAAACATCACTAACACAACCTTTAATCCAATTAACAAATTTTATAGGGAAGCCTTTTTGAACCAACCTAAAAATCAGAAATTCACGGGACACAATATCGAATGTTTTTCTTATATCAAGCTTGACACATAGCCAATTAAAATTCAATTTTGAATAAAACTCCCTTAAAATTTTAGATGCCAAAATAATATTATCTGAAGACTGTCTATTATTTATAAACCTATTTGGCTCTTGTGAATTATTTGAGGCATGAAGCTTTTCACACGATTTGTCAGAATTTTGGCAATAATTTTATAGAAAACATTGCAAAGAAAAATGGGGCTATAATAAAAAATTTCTGAAGCACGTGGCTTTTAGAAATAAGGGTTATGGCAGTAGCTTTCACACTCTTGGATAGGTTTTCAGTAGAAAAGAAATTCTTGACCGCATTATATACTTGTAATCCTATAATATCCCAAGTGTGTTTTTAATATTTAAATGTAAACCCATTTGGGCCCGGAGCACATCGTCCATCAAAAACTACCCCTCTAATTTCTTGATTTGTGACAGGCATAATAAGGGAAGTAGTGAGATGGTCAGGAATTATGTCTCCCTGAGGAATGTTATGGTAAGAATTCAAAACAAGGTTTTAAGAGCTTTTGGAAGTAATGGATTGCCGCTGTGGCAATATCTTCTTTTATGGAAAAAAATGCCCTGCTCGAAAGCATTTTGACGTGGTTAATGTTGTTCCGGGTTCTAATTCTAGCATATAAGAAGCCTAAATCATTTTCTTTATTAGAAAGACATTTGACTTTGGATCTCTGGATAGTCCACGAGCTCCAAGAAGATTGGAGAACATTGAGAGAGGAGTTTATCTCTTTAACAGCGACATTAAGGGAAGGTACTAGAGGGTTGCATTGCATTTGAAGCATATAGGATTTATGCATCTCTTGAAGTTCAAATGTTCAATCATCCGGGAATGTAAAAAAGGAAGCATTTTTCATTTGTTCTTTTTTGTGAAGATTCTTAAGGTGATGCAAATTTTCATAAAGCACATCAATTAGACTTCCTTTCTTGTAAGAAGAGAAGGCTCTAATCACAAGATCGCAAAAATCATTCATGTTAACCCAGAAGTTTTTTATTTGAAATTTGTGATTATTGGGAGTGGGCATTGAAGAGGACCATAGGTGAATGGTCAGAGCATAAAAGCTGCTCCAATTTATAGAAAGAGGGGAATTTTTCCCTTTGATGTGATTTGGGTTATCAGCCCATTAATTAAACCAAGTGAATAACAACCTATTAGAGGCTAAATCAAAAGTGTCAGTATTGAACATAAAATTATTCAACTCACCAAGCTTAATTTAGATTGAATTACCTCCAGCTTTCTCCAATTCAAACTTATAACAATTGAAGTCCGCCATAATGACCCTAGAGGAGTTAATTGAGGGAGCCATGTTTGTAATATGTTGCCATAGAGAGGCTCTATCATTTGGAGAATTAGCTACATAGATTACATAAATAGTAACTGCAGGCATGGAACTAGACTTAAACGTTCCTTGGGTAAGTTGAGATGTTGAAAA
>NW_021435521.1:0-383 GCF_001605985.2 Dendrobium catenatum | reverse complement strand
TGCACAGGCACTAGTTGTTGCTGAGCTCGAATCTCAGCATTCAGCTTTCTCCTCTGCCTCCTTGTTAGCTTTCCTCCAGATGAGGAAGCTTCAGCATTATTCTTCTCGGGTGCAAGTAACCCGTTTGACAGAGCAGTGGTGTTTGCAGTCACCACAGAAATCCTTCCTCCAACAACAACTCTCTTGGTGGCCGGGGCTTCTGATTGTGACATTCGTTCAAACACAGAAATCCTCCTATGAGGATTTGTAGCAGAAGGTCGTTGTGCTGGCAGATTCACACGACCGGTAGGAGCTTCAGCAGTATTAAGTCTTCTAGCAGACCTTTCAGCATTCATGCCATTCGCAGGAATGGCAGCACTTCTTGCAGCAATTGCCGGGAAGTT
>NW_021435520.1:0-540 GCF_001605985.2 Dendrobium catenatum | reverse complement strand
TCATTATCTATTTATCATATGGTATGATATACATCATACAGTACGATGAGTCAAAATCAAGAGATCGTCCAGGACGATGTCTGGGATGATAAAAAATCATCCCTGTTCATCGTATAGTACAAACATTTTTGTACTGTATGATTACCAATCAGCAGTTAAGCCTTGATTTATTCCAGTAATCACAGGTTAATTTTAAGTAAGTATTTAAAATAAATTATACAGTACAAATTTCTTCGTATAGTACGAATGGCTAAAAAAAACTTAGGTTATTTTGACGGCTAGGGTTTTGAATTAGTAACACATCATCCTGTACAATAGGGTTCGTACAATACGATTTGTTCAAAAAAATCATTTTATAAAGTTGTATCATATAGTACGATATAAAATCGTACAGTACGATCAACAGAGAAAGAAAATCTTTATTTTTACTTTTAAAGCCCTCTCCCCCTATGTGTGTGCATGGTTGCTCAGACTTACGTACAGTTTATGGCCACACTCAAGAAAAGAAAAATAAAATAAAATAAATAAAAAAATACATTA
>NW_021435519.1:0-321 GCF_001605985.2 Dendrobium catenatum | reverse complement strand
CTTCTGATGTTGTTCGTAGATGGGGGCGGATCTCCGGGAAGCCTCACCGGATGTCATGCCCAGATCAGTTTCTCTTTCTCTTCTTTCTTTTTCATTTCTCTGAGGCTTTGGCCTCCAGATTTGTTTTCCTTTCCACCGGGACCTTTCAGCAGTGGATCCCTGAACATATGGTTCAGGTGTCACACCTCGATGTTCACCGCGTGAGACATATCTTCTTTCTCTTCCTTCTGCAGCAAAGAACAGACGCTCCCTTGGCGAGGTTCTTCTGGCCTCCATCACTAATTGTCGTTGGAACTTTTTCTTTTTCAGACCTTTCTCCTT
>NW_021435518.1:0-387 GCF_001605985.2 Dendrobium catenatum | reverse complement strand
AAGATCCAAAAATGATATCATCCACATAAATTTGAACGATGAGTATATCATTTCCAAATTTCTTTAACAAAAGAGTTGTATCCACACTTCCTTTTTTAAAAGTTCTTTCAAGTAGGAAGGTGCTCAACCTCTCATACCAAGCTCTAGGTGCCTGTTTCAATCTATATAATGCCTTCTTTAACTTAAAAATATGATTTGGGTATTTTGAATTTTTAACCCTGGAGGTTGTTCTACAAAAACAACTTCTTCAATAACCTCATTCAAAAAGGCTTTTTTGGCATCCATTTAAAACAATTTAAAACCTTTAAAACAGGCAAAGACAACTAAAACCCTAATTGCTTCAAGTCTTTCTACAAGGGCAAAGGTCTCCTCAAAATCAATTCCTTC
>NW_021435517.1:0-201 GCF_001605985.2 Dendrobium catenatum | reverse complement strand
CCTTAATACTTCTCTGTTTTCTCTCATTTTGGTTTTGGAAAATGTTTTAGATAATGATTCCATTTGACTATCTTGAATTCTTCGAAGACTTGAGCACTCTTGTAAATAATATCATCATTCCAATGAGTAGAATTTGATGATGCTGTTCGAAGAATTCTTTGAATAAATATAAAGCACGGTCGAATTAACATATTATGATCA
>NW_021435516.1:0-380 GCF_001605985.2 Dendrobium catenatum | reverse complement strand
GTGTTTATTCCCTGCATTGGGAAAACACTCAAGTTGTGTCCGTTTCCCTGTCGATCCACTGCATCAAAAAACTACTTTAAAAAAACAATAACAAAGCCGTCCTAAACGAAGCCTGAGTTATTGACAAAAATTCCATTTATAAACCAACATTTAAATAGGGATATATTACATCAAACTTTTAATTCATTGTATAATGAACAATGCTCTTACTTTAATGTCTATCATATGTTGACTATTGGAGTTACTTTCACGTTTCATTATATGATAAATACTAGCGTTACATTAGCATTCATTATATCAAAAATATCGGAGTTATATAAACCAAAAATGATATGAAAATTGCACTTGGTCTTATTTTTTTTCAAACTTATTCACAAATT
>NW_021435515.1:0-264 GCF_001605985.2 Dendrobium catenatum | reverse complement strand
ACCCATTTTTTACCCTAGTTGACCAATGGGTCAAAATGGACCAAAATACCCCTATGGGATTTCAAATGCCCATTTCAAATCAAATTAATTCCAAACTCTTTGAAACCACTTTCAATGAGTTTTAAATATCAAACTCAACTTTTTGAACTCAAACCCAGACCTTGGGTTAACTTGGTTGACCAAGCCAACCAAGTTTGACCCATTAACCCATACATCCCTTCCCTTTTAATTCTTTGAATCAAGTCCATTCCAAGTCCTTTGAAT
>NW_021435514.1:0-293 GCF_001605985.2 Dendrobium catenatum | reverse complement strand
GATTTAAAAGTTAGAAAGAGAAGGAAGCTAGCTTTATGTGGCCTCATTTTATGCCTCTTGTCAATTCAATAGCGCACTTTGTGCATCTTTTGATATTTGATACACTTTATGTATCTTTTCAATTTGATATCATTATGCATCTTTTGATTTGGCATCAATGGAAAAAAATGTTTTGTAAGTTAGATCCTATTTCAAAAATCTTAAATACTCTCAGTTGTAAGTATATCTTCTAGATATTAGAGAAGAAAAACTCACTCTCTAATATAAGGAAGAATAAGCCATAAAATAGAATC
>NW_021435513.1:0-305 GCF_001605985.2 Dendrobium catenatum | reverse complement strand
GAAGAAGGAGAGCAAACTTCTGTACCTCAGTCAGATTGTCAGAATCTGATTGAGAAATTTGATAGACTAGAGACTCATGTTGATCAAAGATTTGATCAACTTGATGCTCAACTTTTGCAGCAGCAACAAGACATTGGTAGCATCAGAAATGAAGTACATGAAATTAATAATAATGTTATATTGATGGCTTCCTACTTCAACCTTTTTGGTGGCATTCCTCCTCCTCCTCCAGAAGAATAGAGAATGAGAGATGAATTTCTTTGTGTTAGTTGTACTCGTGTTTAGCTTTAAATGTTTTGTTAGTG
>NW_021435512.1:0-324 GCF_001605985.2 Dendrobium catenatum | reverse complement strand
CTCAAAATAAATAAAACTCATAATACTTGTGAATCCTGCACGGCTGCCAAATGCCATAAACTTGTTTTTCAACATTCTAACAACAGGCAGCAACACCCACTAGATCTTATTCATAGCGATGTTTGGGGTCCAGCCCCGACCACCTCAAATCAAGGATTTCGGTTTTATGTGGTTTTCGTTGATGACTATACGCGTTACACTTGGATATACCTACTTAGATTTAAATCTGACGTGTTTTCTACTTTTGTAAATTTTAAAACTCAGATTGAAAATTTCACTGCGCGCCATATAAAAACGATTCGCACAGACGGCGGAACAGAATTT
>NW_021435511.1:0-237 GCF_001605985.2 Dendrobium catenatum | reverse complement strand
TTTGTTTTCTAAGGGATTCCATATATTTAGGATAATACTTAGGATTTGTAAAATCTTCAATTTTTGGGGGTATCCTATTAACCTCAAGAGCTCTTATTATCAATTTATAAAATGAATTCATTTCTTCCAAGAGTCGATTTATATAACTGATTCGATATATTTTCCTCTCAGATTCATTCTTAAATTTTTTAAAATCTTTATCAAGATCAGCATAGGATGATTTTAGATTTTCAAAAT
>NW_021435510.1:0-429 GCF_001605985.2 Dendrobium catenatum | reverse complement strand
GCATCAACAACCATCTTTAAAGCTATAATTTTATATCCAATTATATTAATTTTTATAACATTATCCTTCAAACTCTTATCTATAATCACACCTACACCATTTCTAATAAGAATCCTATATGAATACTAGTGTTTAAATCCTAAACTATCAATCCCCTAAGCCTTCTCTCCAACCCATTTAGTTTCCAGAATGCATAAAATATTTAATTTCATATGAATCATAATATCTATTAAATCCATTAATTTTTGTATAAGAGAACCTATATTCCAAGTTCATATCCTAATTTTAGTTTCATGGACTAGCTTCTTTGCCCACATCCATCCTTTATGGGGGAACCCTTGCCTATTTAACACTGCACCCAGGCACCGGTGTAGTGTCCCTTACACACTTATCACTGTATTCAGACCATACAGTGCATCGCTTTCAGGA
>NW_021435509.1:0-352 GCF_001605985.2 Dendrobium catenatum | reverse complement strand
TAATGATGTATGTTAGATTGGTGACCGTGCACACAGAGGGAGAAAAAATATTTTTTAATATTTTAATTTTTTTGTACATTGTACTATAAGATATGTATCATACTATACGATCTAGTGTAGCAGAAATTAAATAAAATATTTAATTTTCCAAAAAAAAAATATTCTTAAAATATAACTAATCGTACTGTACGAACATCACTTCGTACTGTACGAACATCACTTCGTACTGTACAATCTGTTATAATTAGAAAGCTTGACGTGCATTGAAATAGGCAAAAATTTGAATTTGAAAAGTTGTTCTAATCGTACTGAACGATCATTCTCGTACTGTACGATGTTTAAAATATTGCCT
>NW_021435508.1:0-232 GCF_001605985.2 Dendrobium catenatum | reverse complement strand
ATTTTGCTGTTTTTAGAATAATAGAAAATACAGACACAAGTTTTACTTAAAAATAGTCTTAAACTGTACAGAATTCAAAATACACCAAAAACAAGGTGTTGTGCGTCGACAGCGGACTTAAAACGAAGAGGTTACGCAATTTCAAAGTTTAAAGCCGATAATCAAATAATTTTACAGTAGTGCTGTTGGCTGATTTTAAAATAACTGCAGATAAACCAAACCTTTTCAAGTG
>NW_021435507.1:0-496 GCF_001605985.2 Dendrobium catenatum | reverse complement strand
TAGTAGTCCTCCTGTCGATATAGCCAGGTATTTGTTCCTCTAACAAATCTCACACCTGGCCGCCATCTCCCCCACATCTCTGTGCATCCCCTTCCAGTATAACTTCGAGACTAACCTCATGTATGTCTTCTGCACCCCTGAATGACCCCCAACAGCACTTCGATGAAACTCTTGGAGTAAGTTTGGAATGTGAATTGAGGTCCGCGGTATCACAAACCTCACCTGATACAGCAGTCTGTCCCTCTCCAATAAGTACCTTGTGTGGCTACCCCATTCCTTCAGTAAATCTGTCATGATTTTTCCCAACTCATCCCTAACACTATCCTCTCTAGTGGAATCCCAATCTAGCATCAAAGGAACCAATACTGCCACTGTCTGCAACTCCCCATATATCTAAACAAGGCATCTGCTGCCTTGTTCTCCACTCCTGGCTTATACTGGATTTCGAAATCATATCCCAACAATTTGGAAAACCACCTCTGATGCTCCTCAGGTA
>NW_021435506.1:0-201 GCF_001605985.2 Dendrobium catenatum | reverse complement strand
ACTAAAATGCTTAAAAATAAACATACAGAAATAAAATAAACACAAGAATTTATAGTGGTTCGGTCCAACAGGACCTACGTCCACTCCCTGAAGACTCCCTCTTCAGGTATTGTACTATTACCAAAGTGATTCTCCTTTTACCCCCATAGCAACGTGGAGAAGCCTTTATAATTTTTCTCTCTTCCACCAAACCCTAGTGAG
>NW_021435505.1:0-218 GCF_001605985.2 Dendrobium catenatum | reverse complement strand
GCCACTGAGCGAGCAGTTGCCCCTACTGCGTCCCACCATAGTAGGTGGGTCAGAGACGACGACATGTGGACACCCCTGCTGAGACAGTACCGCCAGCAGAGGTAGTTGGACATACAAGCTATCACAAATTTCATTTTAAAATAATGCACTTTCTATTTTATTATTATTTTGATAATGAGTATTTTTTTTGGAAAAAACTCGCGTAATAGAGCTTAATA
>NW_021435504.1:0-212 GCF_001605985.2 Dendrobium catenatum | reverse complement strand
GGGGGGGGGGGCAGCGGTAAGAGTAGGGGAGGGGAGAGTGTGGGGAAACTCTCGGGATCCAAAACCTGAAGATCCAATCTCCAACTAGTGGCTTCAATCCAAATCGTCGTGACGGCGATGTGAGCAAGAGATTGAAAGGAAAAATAAAAGTAGAACAAGAGATCTAGAACTCACTAAGAGATCTAGCTTCTCCTACGAACTCACTAAGAGAT
>NW_021435503.1:0-263 GCF_001605985.2 Dendrobium catenatum | reverse complement strand
CTCCTCCGCATCTTCGAAGTTCTCCTCCGCATCTTCGAAGTTCTCCTCCTCATCTTCGTATTCATCCTCGCTACCGTCCGTGGAGTAAACAGAAGCACTGCTCATCTCCCTTTCGAGTTCGTTCTCCGAATCGAAAGTGGTCCCTTTGCTTCTCGTTTCAAAGAAAGAGCACGCAGGGGACGATGTGAGAAGGAAAGATCTTAAGAATAGAAGAAGATAGTCTTGGCTTATGTTTCTTTATTTCTAAGGTTATACGTCATAGG
>NW_021435502.1:0-1609 GCF_001605985.2 Dendrobium catenatum | reverse complement strand
TATCAGGTAAAGGACTCTGCCAACTGCTCATTCAGTCGGGATCGTTCAATTGAATTTCCTGATGTGAGAATCGAATTTGAATTCATCAGAAAGTGGATTGGAATATAATTGGAATTATCTTGAGCTGAATTAGATCAAACCCGATCTCAAATTAAATATTACTTGGGTCAAAACGACTGAACTCAGGCTCGACAAGACAAATTTAATGGAAACGAGACTAAAATTAACGCCGATTAAATTCAAATCGCTCTCGACTGGCCTCGCAGACATCGATCGAGTATAATTGAATTTAGTCGGGCCTAATTCAACTCGATTCAAGTCGACTCGAGCTTAAATTTGGTTTGACGAGGTTCGATTAAATTGCTCGGAGGTCCTCGAAGGCGCGCGTACGAAAAACGAGGTCAACATTACTGTAGCAAGATTGAAAAGATCTTAATTTCAAAATTCAGTTGATATGTGAGATATATATTTGTTTAGAAAAGAAAATTCCACCACTAAAAGAAGTTAGAGAGAATGAAACAATCAATAGTACTTTTCCCCTATAACTGATTTTAGAGATGTCAATCTTTGACTATAAATTTTCAAAAAATAAAAATATGGCACAAGATATCAATTCAGCGGTGATTAAAAGAAAAAATAAAACAATGAATAAAATCAAATTAATAAAAATAGATGAAAAGTAAAAAAATAAGAAAAAAAACTGTAAAGAGAAAACAACAATCAACAGATAAAAGTTTATGCATTTATGTCAATCATACCCAATCTGGTTCTTAAAGTGCTGAAATTGTCAAAGGCCAGTGGTTTAGTAAAGATATCAGCCAATTGATTCTTAGTTACCACATGGTGTAACTCAATGTCTCCCTTGGTCACATGGTCTCTAATAAAGTGATGCCTTATATCAATGGCTTGGTTCTTGAATATTGGATAGGATTCTTAGAGATGCAGATGGAACTAGTGTTATCATAAAGGATTGAAATTATATCTACAGGTAATCCTAAATCTAAAACTTGCTTCTTCAACCAAAGGACTTGGGCCATACAACTTCTTAAAGTAATGTACTCAGCTTCAGTAGTGGAAAGTACACTAGAGTTTTGCTTTCTACTAGACTAGGAAACTAAAGACTATCCTATGAATTGGCAAGTATCTGAAGTGCTCTTTCTATCCATCTTATATCCTATAAAATTAGAATTAGAATATCCAATTATCTCAAAAGAAGTGTTGTACCTAGGATACCAGATTCTTAAGTTTTGGGTCCCTAAGAGATATCTAAGAATTCTCTTAACTGTAGTCAGGTGTGATTCTTTAGGATCAACTTGAAATCTAGTACAGAGATAAATACTAAACATTATATCAGGTCGATTAGCAGTCAGATAAAATAAAAATCCAATCATCCCTTTGTATTTCTTTTGATCAATAGACTTTTCATTTGGGTCCTTATCCAATTGAACACTGGAGGTCATGGGAGTATTAATTAGTTTGGCGTTATCTATTTCATACTTCTTCAAGATATTCTTTATATATTTTGTTTGATTTAGAAAGGTTCCATCATCTAGTTGTCTTAAGATAAACCCTAAAAAGTAGGACAACTCTCCCATCATACTTATCTCAA
>NW_021435501.1:0-487 GCF_001605985.2 Dendrobium catenatum | reverse complement strand
TCTTCAAACAGTCAATCTGAGCCTCATACAGACTCAGACAATCCATGCCCAAAATCACATCGTACGAAGAAATCGGCAACAAAATCAAACTCGATTTCCACTTCTTGCCAGCAATCTCAATCTCACAAAAACAAAACTTCCGAGCGATAAAATTACTTCCAGCCGGCAAAATCACAGAAAGGGAAATCGGCAACAAAATCGAGTCCAGATACAAGGCATCAAAACAACGCTCGGACAAAAACGAGTGACTGACTCCAGAATCAAACAAAACACGACAGGGCTGATCATAAATGTAAATCGTACCTATCACCACATCTGGAGCATCTCGAGCCTCCTGCTGACTTATACTATACGCTCGTGGCTGAACTGGAGCTGGGGCTGAAGCAATAGAACTACTTGGCTCTCTCTGACTAACAGTAAGTGGTCTCCGTGGTACAGAACTTGAACCACCACCTCTACCAGAAAATCCCTCAGTCACAGTGCGTGG
>NW_021435500.1:0-211 GCF_001605985.2 Dendrobium catenatum | reverse complement strand
AAGTAGTATTTCATAAAATAATAAATATTTTAAAGAAAAATATATAGTGAAAAACTAAAATAATAGTAAGTAAATATTTAGAAAAAGAAAGCAAACTTAAGAACTCCAATAGATGTTACATGATTTAGTATGTTGAATCAATCCAACCAAGAGTTTGATCTCGCAAATAAAATAGCTCTTGGCATAAAAATCAAAGTTTCATCACTTAATT
>NW_021435499.1:0-322 GCF_001605985.2 Dendrobium catenatum | reverse complement strand
AATAGAGAGAGGAGAGAGCGAGAGAGAGAGAGAGAGAGAGAGAGAGAGAGAGAGAAAGAGAGAGAGAAGAATAAGGGAGAGAGAGGAGAGAGAGAGAAAGAGAGAGTAAGAGAGAGAGAGATAAATAGAGGAGAGAGGGAGAGTGAGAGAGAGATAAGGAGAGAACGAGAGAGAGAGAGGAGATAGAGAAGGAGAGAGAGGGAGAGAGATAGAGGGAGAGAGAAATAAAGAGAGAGGAGAGAGAGAGAGAGTGAGAGAGCGAGAGCGAGATACAGAGATAGAGAGAGAAAGTGAGAGAGAGAGAGAAGAATAAGAAGAAGGA
>NW_021435498.1:0-256 GCF_001605985.2 Dendrobium catenatum | reverse complement strand
GTAATGTTATGTATATATCATTGAAGGCTAGGAACAAACTTTTACATGATGGAGTGGTAAAAGGTGCAAACTCAATTGCTGCAAATGCTGTCAGCTTTTCTTCAATTTCTAAATTGGTTATTAAATCAAGTTTGGAAATTTGGGATGCTACTTAATCTTTTAGACTGTCTAATACTTGGTATCCACCTCCACCAGATTGGTTAAAAATCAATGTAGATGCTTCACTTGGTTCTTCTTACAAAGCCAATATTGGAGG
>NW_021435497.1:0-236 GCF_001605985.2 Dendrobium catenatum | reverse complement strand
TTGTATCCAAGCCTGCTCTGACTTAGTTTTTCTTTGGAAATGTCTAGGACAACATTTTTCTTAAGGTGGGTAGATTGTGAAACCCATTAACTTTCAACTTATGTTTTTGGAAAAAAAAGAAATTTTTTTGTGCTGTTAGTACGGAAGAACCGTCTATCCAAACTGAAGAAAATGTTGAAAATCTGTATGGTTAGTCTGTACGAACTGTCTGGACGAACTGAGTAAAGTGCAGGTTC
>NW_021435496.1:0-327 GCF_001605985.2 Dendrobium catenatum | reverse complement strand
CAACCTATTTACTAGACTCAACAAGTGGTATCAAAGCTTCGTTTCAAAATTATAAGTTTGAACTACTTTTTGATTAACGTAGATGGCTACATTCGGAAACCGAAATACACCTGAGGGTTACTCTATCACTAGACCTCCACTGTTTGACAATATACCTTTTAATTTTTGGAAAACACGCATGTCTACTTTCTTACAGTCACTTGATTATCGTATGTGGATACTAGTCCAGGAAGGTTACACAAAACCAACTAAATTAATTGATGGAGTTAGGATATAAACACATTTTGCAAATTGGACTATAGAAGAACGTGACTTAGCATAATTAAA
>NW_021435495.1:0-348 GCF_001605985.2 Dendrobium catenatum | reverse complement strand
TGCTGATGGAGAGGAAGATGTGAGGTTGATTGCTCGACCAGCCCCTACTGCTGTTAAAAAGTCTGCCACTGAGCCAATAAAAAGTAAGGAAACACACATTCAAAATTTAGTAAAGGCTATTGTACAAGATTGTGCAGATGACCCTCCACAGACTAGAGAAGAATTTTTAAGGAAAATGAGAAGATTGATCAGTGATAGGATTGAAGAAGAAACTTTAAGGCAGAAACTTATTAAAACTAGGGTACGAGGTCAGTCGAGAGCGAGAGATTATAAAAGAAAATTTAAACCAACTGTAATCTCTATTCTCACTAATGGATACCCTAGGGAGCCAAGGAAATACAGTAGAAA
>NW_021435494.1:0-792 GCF_001605985.2 Dendrobium catenatum | reverse complement strand
ATAACGATCTTTCTGACCCCTATCACCCGTCGACAACGATCTTTCCAACCTCCTTTGCCTCTCAACTATGGTTAAACGATCCTTCGCCAATTATGGTCCTTCCAACCTCCATCGCCAGACAATGATCTTTCTGACTACTATCGTCCATCGACTACGGTTTTTCCGACCTCAGTCGCTAGACAACGGTCTTTCCGATCTCTATCGTTCACCGACTACGGTCTTTTCAACCAACATCACCTGACTACTGTCTTTCCGACCTCCCTTGTCTACCGATTATGGTCTTGTTGACTAAATGAACTCGTCAATACTGATTATTCATATTCTCACCGTGTAATGCACTCTATATGATGTATATTTGCTTCATCAAACCAAGGCCTTCCACCCAAGGAAGGCCCTCATTTGTAATCGACTATAAATACTAGTGGATCATTCAAACTAGGCTAGGCCTCGTGGTCCCGCCCTCCCCTTTAGGGATTTTCACATAAAAAACTCGAGTGTCTCTTATGAACACTATACATTCTCTTTTATCTGCTTGTGTGCTGGATCTTCGTACAAAACTAAGACATTAAACTTTACATTTCTTTATCGCCATGAGTATTCTAGGACACAATAGTACTCTTCATAAATCATTAATTTGGAAACTCCATATGTTGAAACAATCCTATTGAGGAGAAGAGTTTACACATGTAAATATTTTAATATGACAATATTTTTGCAAAATATTTTTTTTGTCATGCCTTAAGAACCCACGCTCGCTAATTAGTAGTTATGAATCCTTATAAGCATAATATT
>NW_021435493.1:0-234 GCF_001605985.2 Dendrobium catenatum | reverse complement strand
TGTTCATCGCTGCCATTCTGCACTCAATCAGCGCGCAATTTATCCATCTCGAATTTCTCCTTCAAAAGCAGCCCTGGCTAGAGCTCTTCAAGACTGTCATTCTCAGCCATTGTCATTCCTCATAGATTGGCATGATTCGAACTCCGGGTTGATAAGCCTAGCAGAATATCTTGGTACCGGTGTAGCTGAATATGCTTCTGAGACAGCCAACAAAATTTCTGAAGATATGGTTAG
>NW_021435492.1:0-249 GCF_001605985.2 Dendrobium catenatum | reverse complement strand
GGGTTCTCTGCCCACACTTGGAGAGTATGAACAGCCGAAGGGTTCTCTGCCTACACTAGGAGAGTGTGAAAGGATGAAGGGTTCTCTGCCAACACTTAGAGAGTGTGAATAGCTGAAGGGTTCTATGCTTACACCAGGAGAGTGTGAAAGGACAGACGGTTCTCTGCCAACATTGAGAAGAGTCTAAAAGGATGACGATTCTCTGCCGCACTGAGTAGTGGTGGAAGAGAGTTTTGTAAAGGCTTCTCT
>NW_021435491.1:0-232 GCF_001605985.2 Dendrobium catenatum | reverse complement strand
ATAGCCCTTACTTTTGTAATAACATAATTTTTGTCGAGCCTTAAAGGTAAATTTTATAGAACATCAGTTAGCTTAGCTGCAAAAAATGAGAATGTTAGAAAAAGATTAAGAATGCTAAGATGTATATATGGCATATCTTGGTATAAAATAAAATGGTTTAGCCAAAATTAATTTGGATTGAAGTCAAGCAAAAACATTCGTGCACAATAGTTTTAGACCTCCTGTAGCACTC
>NW_021435490.1:0-228 GCF_001605985.2 Dendrobium catenatum | reverse complement strand
CTAGGTTTTGACTTAAGATCAACAGTGGAAGTCATCCAATTTTTCTTACATGTATCAAAATTATTTTGAATCCTCAAATTTGTTCTCTTTAATGCATCAATCTCAATCCTCAAATTTTTCTCAAGATCTTTAGATTTCTTTAGATCAAAACTAAGTGAGGTGTGTGAAACTTTTAATGCATTATGTTCATCAATTAATTCCAAATAATTTTTGTTCAACTCATCAAAT
>NW_021435489.1:0-373 GCF_001605985.2 Dendrobium catenatum | reverse complement strand
TATTCTTCTTCCTCCAACTTCTCGAAATATTGCAATTTCTGGAGTTACTAGCGAGCTCAATGTCATCATTTATCACTGTGATCCTCAAGGGTTGTAACAATTAGTGTTCACCTCTGCCCCTATTTTCATCTCTATTTCTCACATCGCCTTGAATTGTCCATGAACCAAAGCTAACAATCTGCATATTCCAATCCACGAACACAACTTGTAGATCTAGCGAACATTAAAAATGCAAATCTTAAACACCATCTTCAAATCTGCTGCCAACATCTTACTCGTTTTCTCTCCTTGGATCTACAAAACCATACAGAATCTAACACCTTCAATTCATCGTCAAAGCCTAATCTTCACCTGTCTTTCAGATTTTGTTCGA
>NW_021435488.1:0-479 GCF_001605985.2 Dendrobium catenatum | reverse complement strand
AGCAAGCAAGCAAGAAGAAGATTTTTACCAATATACATGAAGAAGTCGGTGGAACTAAGGCTTCGATCCAGTGGCTAGGGCCAATGTAGGATCTCCTTGGGGCTTCGATTTTGCGAGAGATGGGAAACTGACGGAGTTCGGCCTTGGATTTCGAATGGCTGAGGGAGACGAACTAGGTTGTGCGAATAGCAGGCGACTGACTGGAGAGGTTCGTGCGAACGACTAGGGTTGGCCTTCTTTGGATGTTTCAGAACTGCTATGGACGGGGAGTTTTGGTCAGTTTGGTTTTCGTGCTCTGAGAGTGAGAGGAAGGCAAACTGGGAGGGGAGGCTTTCGTGCTCTATGCGCGAATAGGAGAAGACGGGCTCTGAGAGCCTTGCCTGGGGGTTTTTACATGATCAGAGGGGGAGTTCGGGGCTGTTTGTTCGTGAGTGGGGAGGAAGTTCCGAACTGCAAGCCTGGAGTGCGAGAGAGAGACC
>NW_021435487.1:0-205 GCF_001605985.2 Dendrobium catenatum | reverse complement strand
CCTCTCTCTCTTTCTCTCCATCTCCCTCTCTTGCACTTACTTGCTCTTTCCTGCTCTCTCTCTCTCTCTCTTTGTCCATCTCTCTCTCTCTCTCACTCTCTCCCTCTCTCCCCTTCTCTCTCTCTCCGTCTCTCTCTCTCTCTCTCCGTCTCTCTCTCTCTCTCCCCCTCTCTCTCTCCCTCTTTCTCCCTCTCTCCCTCTCTCT
>NW_021435486.1:0-271 GCF_001605985.2 Dendrobium catenatum | reverse complement strand
GGAAAGTCTGGTTGTTGAGGGGAATTTGGATTTAAATCTTTGAAGGTAATTTGCTTGTCTTTCTCCTGAGGGGGAAGCCTATGGGGTATGACTTTACCGCCACGGAGTTGCACCTGGTCGATATCTTCAGGAGGGCAAAGTAGGGCAGTGTCTACGAACACCATAGGCGTTGGATCATCATTTTCCGAAAGCGAGTTAGAATCTAAGAGTTCTATCAAGATAGGATTTCCTTGGAAGTTGATTTGAGGGAAATCACTTTCTGATAAAGCTT
>NW_021435485.1:0-233 GCF_001605985.2 Dendrobium catenatum | reverse complement strand
AACCACTGGGGCTGTACTACCCACTGGGGCTGTACTACCCACTGGTGCTGCCTGACTGGCACTCTGACCATCTGTCATCTCAGGGTCTGGCAGATCTATACAGACAATCCAGAAAATCTAAAAAACTAATCACAAAAACAACACAATAAAAATCTGAACAAATCAAAACTACCCCAGACAGACTCAGATCACTTCATATAGTTCTGTCTTATAATCCAAATTCCAAATTCCAA
>NW_021435484.1:0-350 GCF_001605985.2 Dendrobium catenatum | reverse complement strand
CCTCATCTGGCAATCCTTAACTGTCCAATACCTCAGAAATTCTACAAATACATTTTGTATGTCATCAAATTGGAAACCAGAAACTCGTATATAAGCATTAATTATTAGCTGTGCTACCAGACCTATAATCTAAGAAATTATATCATAACTAATCATTAGAGTTATGCCTTGAACCTGATCTTCCTGACTAGAGCTCTAGCTGTTAGTAATATTTGGATTTGGTTGATCCATCTTAAAAATACTGAACACAGTTATATGTGACACATGCATATAAAAATAAAATAAAATGAGCATGCAAAACTACCATGAATTATCTCACTCTTGTGTAGATTAAATCATATAGCTCTGTT
>NW_021435483.1:0-432 GCF_001605985.2 Dendrobium catenatum | reverse complement strand
ACACAGTAACGTGTAGAGTTCGTCCAAGGTTACCGGGTGAAGATTGGTACGAATAGCCGTTTTAAAGGCTTGGTAGTTCTGCGGTAAGCCATTAAGCGTATAGTGTATAATCTCTTCGGTGTCAACTGGTGATCCGGCCGCGGCAAGAGAGTCGATCTTGGTTTTTACTTCCAGGAGATACTGTGTCATCGATTTGTCCTTCATGGACAAGTAGTGCAGCTCTTGATCTTGTGGACGATTGTAGACGACGTTCGATTGTTTGCCATATGTCGGCGCAGTGATCCACGTAAAGAACGTATGGTAGAATGGTGGCCGAGATGACAGAATAAAGAGCTGCTGCCAAATTTTGGTCTAGCTGGATCCAGTTGGAATGCTCCAGGTTTGAGACGGTGTCGCCATTAGCGGATTGTAGCGCCTTAGGAGGACAGGTTG
>NW_021435482.1:0-277 GCF_001605985.2 Dendrobium catenatum | reverse complement strand
GAAAAAAATCCTATTATAATATAAATCATTAGAATTTTTAATTAAAACATATCTAGGGCTTATAAGAGTAACAAAAAAATTGTCAGATAGTTTCAAGTTAAAGAAGAAATTTTGAATTGCATTAAGCAATAGATGGTAAACCAAAAGCTTTCTGACAAGAGAAAACTCAAATGAAACAACTAAAGTCTGGTTCTTCTCTTCAGAGATCTGAAGAGAAGGCATACCAGAATGTGTGGTAGTATTCAACTCCAAAATGATTGATACACTAGTGCAACAA
>NW_021435481.1:0-258 GCF_001605985.2 Dendrobium catenatum | reverse complement strand
TGGTCCACGTCATCCTTACCCCTACCCATATTACTACACCTATCCAGTGGAGCATGAACAGGGTGGACCATCAAGACCACCAGATGTTGGCACTAGCGATCATGCAGCTGCAAGAGATAAGCGTCAGTACATTGAGCCTGATGGCGATAAGTAAGTTCAAGTTAATTTATTAAGTTATTTTTATTTTGTTATATTACATGTTATTGATAAAAAAAAGTTATCTGCAGCTTCAATCCTTCAAGACCACCTATTCATATG
>NW_021435480.1:0-251 GCF_001605985.2 Dendrobium catenatum | reverse complement strand
CCTAGTAGCTAAGAGTGTCTTCATTTCTCCCCCTACCCCAGTTCCCTTAGACCGGACACTTTAAAACCACTCTTTTTGGGACTTGTCCACTTTTTCTGGCTTTGTGTTCGTATGAGTTATTATATTGTGTGTGTGTTTGTAGTATGTTGTCTTCCAAGTTATTTCTGTTTAAAACTTTTGTGTGAGCCTTGATTCTTCTCATTTATCATGCATCCCGGTTCTTTTGCATATGCATTTGCATCTCATCTCCA
>NW_021435479.1:0-307 GCF_001605985.2 Dendrobium catenatum | reverse complement strand
ACCCGAGTCAAGAAACCACTCTGAGTAGGAGGTGTCGGAGGATGCCGCCAATGCTCTGGGTTGCGAGTGATGTTGTTTGGGAACATAGTCGAGATTCGCTCGGTGCCAGCAACTGGAGGCCAGATGACCTCTCTTTTCACATATCTGACATATCACCTGAGAATTGGTTGAGGTGCGAGACGTCGGTGCATTGTGCGTCGATGGTCTGCCTCTAAACCTTCTGCCTCTGCCGCGAGTAGTGAACAACGCCGAGTGAGAATCCGGTAAGGCGACAGCACGAGCAGCGTCAGAAGCAATATTCACTTCT
>NW_021435478.1:0-219 GCF_001605985.2 Dendrobium catenatum | reverse complement strand
CCTTTAAAAATGATACATGTCCAAAAACAAACAAAAACAAAAATAAAATAAAAATAAAAAACACACAAACAAAAAATATTTACAAACAAAAACAAAGAACAAACATAAGAAATATATCAAGTTTGCATAAATTTTTATCTAAATATTAAGATCAATCACACCTAACCTTATTTTTAATGTGATAAAAGTATCAAAGGTTAGTGGTTTTGTAAAAATATC
>NW_021435477.1:0-269 GCF_001605985.2 Dendrobium catenatum | reverse complement strand
GCAGCAAAATGACATAGAGAATAAGACCCAACCCAACAAAGAGGAGAAGAAAACCCACAGCAACATAGGAACCGATAAATATATTAAACCAATCAAGGGTCGAGAAGTAAATAAAACACAGGAGCCCTACGACACCCATCCAAAAAAATAGGACAATAACAAAGTAGCAACAAAAATAGCAAGATGGGAATAGAACAAAAAGGAGCCACCATAATCACCACAACCAAAACATGAAGCAACTAATTCTTAACATAAGCTAAACCAATTTG
>NW_021435476.1:0-298 GCF_001605985.2 Dendrobium catenatum | reverse complement strand
AACTTAGCTTCAGTTTTAAAATCTTCTATCTCCAACAGCAAAGTAACTGAACCCAAAGCCCTCTCGCCATTTTCGTTAAAACCCCGTAAGATCATCTTATCTAAGCTGAGCTTACGGACATCTATTCTCAAATAGGCAAGAGTTCTTATAGTCATAATATTAACTGATGCACCAGGATCTATAAGGATACATGATAATCTGAAGTTATCTATGTTCACTGTTATGTATAGTGGATGATTGTGATCAGCCGTTCCTAAACATAGATCTTCATCAGAAAAGGAAATTTTAGGAACTCCTC
>NW_021435475.1:0-344 GCF_001605985.2 Dendrobium catenatum | reverse complement strand
AGAGAGAAGAAGAGAAGAGAAGGAGGAAGAGAAGGAAGGAGCTCCTCCTCGGCAGCCGCCGGACCACCGCAGAACCTCGTCGGACCACCGCCGGACCACCGCAGGAACCTCGCCGGACCACCGCAGGGACCTCGCCGGACCACCGCAGGACCTCGCCGGACCACCGCCTTAAGGCCCGACGTTCAGCCCCTATGTCCTACTGAAGACCCGACGTCCTGTTCAAGGCCCAACACTCAGTCCCTACGTCCTGTCGAAGACCCGACGTCTTGTTCAAGGCCTAACACTCGGTCCCTACATCCTATCGAAGACCCGACGTCCTGTTCAAGGCTCGACACTCGGTCCCT
>NW_021435474.1:0-320 GCF_001605985.2 Dendrobium catenatum | reverse complement strand
TTCTGATAATTTGGTTTAGTAGCAGATGTAGGTTCAGTAGAAGATGTAGGTTCAGCTTCTTCTTTTGTTTCACTCAGAACAACATGAGTTTTTCTAGGTTATTGAAGATAGCTCTAAAGGATGCATCATTCTAGTAGAGTGGTTCTTCAAAATCTTATTCTGGATGAATCAAATTATATTTCTTTTCCAAAATATAGACAATTAGATGTCCTAAGGCTATGTTCTTCTTTCTTTTATGATAAACATGACCAATTTCAGAAAGGCCATAAATGAAGTCAATTAAGAGTTGGGCCTCATCTATAGGTTGTCTGGTCATTATC
>NW_021435473.1:0-456 GCF_001605985.2 Dendrobium catenatum | reverse complement strand
GTAAAAATAAAAAAAATATATTTTTAAATTATTAAATATATTTATTTTTTACTATTGCACACTAGAATATTCGTGACGGAAAAGTATCAAATTTCACGACTTAGCATTGCAAAATTATCCAGCTCACAAACTGAGAAACAACAGAACATCAGAAAATTTTACATGGAAAACAGTCATCCATTAGGTTGAAATTCTACTACAAATAAGAATTAGACAGAAATCCCACAGCGTTCGTTGGACAAGTAGAAATCCATAGACAGTTGGTGTTTGGGAGGAAGTCCGGCGATAGTTGGTGGTCTGGTGGAAGACCGACGACAGCTGGTGGTTGAACAAAAGTTAGGGGATAATTGGTGGTCTGGCGTAAGTCCAGTGACAACTATTGGTCGGAAAAAAGTTCGGTAACAGCTAGTTGCGAGGTGAAAGTTCGACGATAGTTTGGCGATGATTGGTGGCTGG
>NW_021435472.1:0-223 GCF_001605985.2 Dendrobium catenatum | reverse complement strand
CACGAGGGGCTTGCTCCACCACTAGCAGATCTAATCCTAAGGAAGCTCTGGGACTCACACCTAACCTTAAGGAAAAGAGAAATTGACTGAACTATGTGGGGCCCAGTAGGCTTAATTCCACTTTTAGTTAGTCGAGATCCTAGGAGATAGGAAGCACGGAGACTCACACATACTCCTAAAGGATCGGATTTGTACTGGGTATTCAATGACTAACCTAGATAGA
>NW_021435471.1:0-344 GCF_001605985.2 Dendrobium catenatum | reverse complement strand
ATATACCACCAATAGGTCTTGAAGTCTAATCCGACTCCTTCACGAAACTTTCTAACCAATATCATGATCTTTATACCTTAGTGTAAGCAGAAATCTGATAGCTAAGTGAGAAATAAATGATTAAATGTATGAAGGAGCAAGAAATTCTAGAAGTCCATCTTTCCAGCAACATAGTTCAAGAGAGCTAGAAGCAATAGAAGTATATCGTTTGAGATTGATATATTTCAAGAGGGATAAACGCTAAATAAGCATTTAAGAGTATTTAAAACAATATTTTCTCACATAAAACTATAATAGGGCTATGAGTCCAACTGGGTTCAGTTTGAGGGATAAAAGTTTAATTT
>NW_021435470.1:0-230 GCF_001605985.2 Dendrobium catenatum | reverse complement strand
CACAACTTTGTCTTTAAAAGATTATAAAAGAGACTATAGCTTGCAAAAAAAAAAAAATTGGCCAATGATGCCAACAAAAGATGCGCAAAGACGCCAAAAATTGAACAAAAAATTTTTGCGCAAAGCGCCACGATATTGACAAGAGGCATAAAATGAGCCCACTCCAAAACAAGCTACTTTCTCTTTTTAAATCTTTTAGAACTTAGAAGAGTTGGTTATCAAAGACTTGA
>NW_021435469.1:0-511 GCF_001605985.2 Dendrobium catenatum | reverse complement strand
ATTCTAAGGATGAATTTGAGAGCAAACTTTATAGAACTAATTATATAAATCGAATTTTGGAAGATATGAATTCATTTTATAAATTAACTATAAAAGCTTTCGAGGATAATAAGATACCACCTAAACTTGAAGATTTTACTAATCCTATTATGTATCCTAAATTTATGCAATCCCTGAAAAGATAGTTGAATGTTAGAAGACTTAGGAATCCATTTCCTAAAGTAAAATGTAATAATTATGGATTGTTTGGACATATAGCTCACACTTTTACTTTGAATATAAAAACTAATTTAATGTGGAGACCTAAGATGCATAAACCTAGACATATCATATATGCATCTGATTATAAATTGCAAAAGGTGAACCCAAACTTATTTGGGTTTCCAGGTCTAATGTTTGATAATTTTGCAGGATCGCTCTCACACAAGACCTCATGAGAGCATATGGTACATGGACAGCGAATGTTCAAAGCACATGACTGGAGATACTGCTCAATTCATAATGTTGGAAG
>NW_021435468.1:0-301 GCF_001605985.2 Dendrobium catenatum | reverse complement strand
ATTTTTCAAAATTCAAATGGAATGTTGTCAAACAAGGGTGGACGAGTTATAGAATAACCCTACATAATATTATGATTACTGAAATGAGTCCTAATCAATTTTTTAAGGTTTTCTAAAATACTATTTTTGAAACCCTGCTCTGATACTAATTGAAAGTACGAGATGCACCAAGAAAGGGGGGATCGAATTAGAAATTTTTGCATTAAAATAAAAATCCTAAACATGAGTTTTTTTTTTTAATAAGAAAATTAAAATTAATGCGGAAGCGAATGATTAAAACATGATTGCAACAATAGGTGGT
>NW_021435467.1:0-1741 GCF_001605985.2 Dendrobium catenatum | reverse complement strand
GCCCAAACAATTTGCTCGATAATAGCTCAACAATTAAAATTTAAAACTAATTTAAGCTGAGAGCTCAAACAAGCTGAAAAACCCAAGCTTTTAAATGAATCAAATTCAAACATTATTATTGATACCTCAATCAAACTCGAACAATATTTTAGCAAATAAGCTCGAGCTTAAACACTCTTGCTCGAACAAAATGTTACAATGCCCCCAAACAGACCACAAACATCATCTACAGTCTGCTCAAATAATGTCGTCTTTTGTCAACCTCTACTGGCACTAGAAGTGCAAACGAGTTGAGTCAAGTTTGAGTTAGGCCTAACTTGAGCTCAGCTCGCAAGGTAAATTGTGAGCTCAAACTCAAGTTATAAATGAACCCTTAATTACCCTTAATTACAAAATTAAGGCCCTTTTCATTTCTTAAACTCTTAAGTGAAACTAAGTTGTTCCTCAACATCAGTAAATAGACTGAAAATAAACCTGGCCTCCGTCTTACTGATTTCATTCATGAAACTTTTCTTGATATCAATAACAAAACTCGAGCCAACTAAGGTTTCATTTGGGTCAGCTTTAGACTATCATTTTTTTTTTTTAATTTTTTTTAATTAAAAAACAGCTTTACTAAACAGTAAAAAAGTTGTTCCAAACAAAGCCCAAGTCTTAGGAGGACCTGAAATTGCCAAAAAAAACTTAAATAGGGAAGACATCGGAACAGAAGAAGTTGTTCAGATTTTGTTTTAGGATATTCTGAAGAATTAATCCTCTGTTCTAAACTCCAAACATCTGATTCCCTACTGCTAAAAATAATATTTCATCTCAAAATGGCTCTCTAAACAAGATACATCATTAAAACATATCATGTAGCCTTCAAAAAGAAAGCAGCATAACAAATTTACTGTAACGCAGGGAAATCATTAAATGTGCATTTATGCTCATCTGAGACAGCATAAAATAATAGTAAAAAAGCAACCCATAAAAACAGAGAAGCAGAGATTTAAACAGTAGAGTGATACCGCTTAAAGCTGAAATTGAACTGTAACTTCTCCAAAACCAGCGGCTATCAGTCATCTTCAGGTGAATCACTTTCGAATGGCTAAGAAACAAAAAAGATGTATTAATGAACCAAGACGTTTAAATCAGGAAGCTAAAGGAGGAATCATTAACTAGACAAAGCATATATTTCTTCTCTTTTAATTAAATACAAAAAAGGAGAACATAATTTCAAAATGGAGCCACAGAAATACGGTCATAAGATGCGGTGAACTAAAAATATTTTGTATATTATTTAAAGAGATGAATCCGAAACTAAAGAGACTTGTTGATAGAATTTTGCATATACCACATCAGTAATTTTTTCGTCTTTTTATGCTTTGAGATTTTGAGTCACTCACTAAACATAGAAAAAGTTAATGATAATTTAAAGTCGTCGCAGAAGTATTTCTCTAAACTAGTTTCTAATGGCAGTTAAAGTACCTTGTAAACAGTGCATTTTTTTATGATGTAATATTTTTATATGTAACATTTCTTCCTAAATCATATAAAAATTTAATACTATTTATTATTAGCCTTGTAAAGATTTCATATTAAATTATCTATTTTTTTTTTAATAATATATTATGGAGTTAAACAATAAAATCTCAGACTGAGCATGAAATTAAAATTTAAGTGGTATATTTTATAATCAATCCTCTTAAGAACTTCTCACATGGAGTTTAATGATAAATGAGATTGGTATGCGTCAAGAACA
>NW_021435466.1:0-272 GCF_001605985.2 Dendrobium catenatum | reverse complement strand
TCTAATTTAAGCACTATGAAGATTAAATAATACTAATGAAATTCATAAAAATTAACCACATTTCAATAAAAAATCAACATTGAAACAAGTACGAAATGCATTGATTTTTATGAAAGGATTACACATTTCACAAAATCTAAACACAACTTAAAGTAAAAGACAAACAAACACTTAATATAAATACTAACATAACAAGACATAAAAAACATGAGTAACTAACACAACAAAACAAAATAAAAAAAAAATACAACACGAGTACAACAAAAACACAG
>NW_021435465.1:0-246 GCF_001605985.2 Dendrobium catenatum | reverse complement strand
GTCCGATCGTGTGAACCTGAAACGTTAGTACATAAGGTAGTTGTAGAGAAATAAAAATGTTTGCTATCATCTAAATCATAAACCATTGATCCGCAACATAATGGATTTGCTTTAGTTTTTAAAAATTATAGAAAGGAAGCATATTTGTTGAAAAGAAAAAAGGTCAATGATAATAAATTTAGAAAGATACATAAAGTGTATCAAAAATTAAAAGATGTGCAATTACGCAAAATTTAGAAAGATATA
>NW_021435464.1:0-220 GCF_001605985.2 Dendrobium catenatum | reverse complement strand
TTTCATACTCTCCTAGTGTGGGCAGAGAACCCTTCGGTTGTTCAGACTCTCCAAGTGTAGGCAGAGAACCTTACAGTTGTTCACGCTCTTCAAGTGTATCTTTGACAGCCATTGTGTCTTTGTTCTTTGGGAGAAAACTAGAAGAGAGAACTTGAAAAGGAGAGTTCTCAAATTAGGGCACTTACTTTTCAGATGTTCAGATTTCCTACATCCAAAGCAA
>NW_021435463.1:0-1091 GCF_001605985.2 Dendrobium catenatum | reverse complement strand
AGCAATAGAGTTAGAATACTACGTCTTAGCATTGTAAATATATCCAGCTCACACACAGAAAAACACAGAATTTTTACATGGAATGCAGAAAATTTAAAACATCCTAAGCAGTTATAATTGATCTCAAGCAGTTAATATTTGCAATTTAAAATGCTCAATCACTCACAACACATAGTGTAGAAAATAAATAGACAATTAATCAATTCTAAGATAGCAACCAGCATGCAGTGAAAACCACGAAAAATACGGCACATAACTGCAAAAAAGTAAATACCGGCTTAGCCTAAAATTAGAGTTGGTTTTCCTAGCAAACCATCTATAGTGTGTGTAAAAGGGTGTATGATTTGAATGTTCTATATAAGATATTTGATTGAAGTTGTTTAAGATTCTGGTTGGTTAAAAGGTTAAAGAGAATATTTAAGTTTGAGTTTAAATATTAATGGCTTAAAGTTAATTTTAAAGTATATTTTAAAGGGTTATTGGTTACACCTTTGTTGCTCACCTAGGCCGTGAAGTTATTTCACTTTCTTTGGGGCTAATTTAATAGCCTCGTAGGCCTGAGTTACATAGTAGTAACCAGTATAATTCAGTGACTTAAGTTAATTAATGTTTAAAAGTTAATAAATTTTAATTAAAGTTGGTTGATTGCTGGTTTTAAGGTTGATCAAAGATTTTTGAAATTTTAAAGTGCTTTTTAAGTTTTAAGAATTTTCTGTATTATTTTAATCATTTAATTAAGGGTTAGATACTAAGTTTGATTAAAGATTAATTAAAATAATACAGAAAATTCTTAAAACTTAAAAAGCTAGTATTTTTATAAAATATTAGACCTTAAGATGAGTTGTTAGATATTAAGTTTGCTAGATTTGTATTTTTCTACAATTAGTTATGAATGTTTGAAATTTTGGCTTGATTTTGACTTATGTTTGACCAAAAGTTGATTTATCAAAGTTTGGTGCAAATGCCCATTCTAAATTTTTTTTTTGAATTTTAGAGGGGATATTTTAAAATATTTTGAGTATTTTGCCCGCTCTCAAAAAATTTTTTCCCCCTAATTTTATCAATCCTAAGCGTTTTTGTCTATCCCCCAC
>NW_021435462.1:0-201 GCF_001605985.2 Dendrobium catenatum | reverse complement strand
GGCCATGGCTTATATGAATGTTACAGGTTACACCCTCGTCTTCATAAAGAGAAAGAGTCTTTCAAACAATCTCAGGGGAATACTATTTTAGCACCTTTGGTAGACATTTGCAAGAGGATGTACCTTGGTGTATGCTTTTTGTTGATGATATTCTTCTTGCTGATCAGACTAGAGAGGGAGTTGAAGGTAAACTTGAATTAT
>NW_021435461.1:0-834 GCF_001605985.2 Dendrobium catenatum | reverse complement strand
AGCAAGAAACCACACAAGGAAGAAAGGTAGAGAGTGAGAAATCTTGGCTGGAACGGCCTGAATTTAAAGAAACAGCTATATCATCCTGGCCGATCGCAGAATCGTCCAGGGCGATATGCATAATAATTACGTACAGGCCGATTGGTCAAAAAGGCGGTCAGATCGTTCGGGCCGATCAGATATCGGCCAGGCCGATTAGACACAGGCGATCGGCGCGAGGAGTCAGGCCGAACGACCGTTGAAAAAGCAGATCGTCCGGGCCGATTAGGTGTATCATCCAGGATGATGTACAATAATTGATCGTACCGGCCGAAGTTAAAACGTTTTAAATTCTTGCCACGTGTATCATCCAGGACGAATAGTGGATCGGCCTGGACGATTGTCTAATAATGGATCGTCCGGGGCCGAATTTAAAGATCAAAATGTGCTGACACGTGGATCGTCTAGGACGATCCAGTGTATCGACCAGGACGATGCACATAAAATGCATCGGCCAGACAAATATACTATCGGCCAGGACTATTACCATGAGTTCGATCAAATCGTCTAGGACGATATAGGATCATCCATGATGATGAGTTACAGCAAGCACAGAAAAAGGTCAGCAGATGGATTTTGAACAGAATTTATCCTATCGTCTAGGACGATAAAAGTATCGGCCAGGATGATGAGACTAGAAATTGAAATCAAGGTAGGAATGGTGATGATCAAGGCCCTAAAAAATAAAACAAAAGAAAAACAGTCAAAACATATTAAAGGAAAATACAAAAATAAAAACACAACGAAAATCAAACAATGAATATTTTTGGATTTTAATTTTTCTAATTTTTTTTG
>NW_021435460.1:0-354 GCF_001605985.2 Dendrobium catenatum | reverse complement strand
ATTTTTTTTTATTATATGGAGATCGAGCCGGAGAAACAAGTCAAGTATGTCGCCTGCAGGCTCAAAGGTGGAGCGAGTGCTTGGTGGTCGCAGTTACTTCAGTCGCGGCGACGAGAAGGACGCGGGCCAGTTCGTAGCAGGATACGAATGAAGCAACTTCTGTGCGGTCATTTCCTTCCCACTGATTATGAACAATTGTTATACCTGAAATACCAACATTGCTTGCAAGGTAGCCGATCGGTTAGCGAGTATACTGAAGAGTTCTACAGCTTGTCGGCTCGAAATGACTTGAATGAAAACACCAATCAGCTGGTTGCCAGGTATATCGGGGGCTTGAAAGAACATATTCAAAAT
>NW_021435459.1:0-289 GCF_001605985.2 Dendrobium catenatum | reverse complement strand
AACAAGTTATAAACAACTTTTAAATTTAGAAAGACTTGATTTTCTAATGTAATTAATCTCAAATTACAATCTTATTTAAGCACAATTAAGATTAAAAAAAAGACTAATGAATTCATAAAAATTAACCACATTCCAAAAACAAATCAAAGACGAACTAATTAAAAACTGCTCTCAAAATCGTTAAAATTCTCGCAAACTGAATTTTGCACACATCATCCAGTACGAAAAATTTCGACCCGGACGATTTCCACAAATTTTTGGATTTTTAAAATTTTATTGAAGAAATTCA
>NW_021435458.1:0-1157 GCF_001605985.2 Dendrobium catenatum | reverse complement strand
TGATAACTTTTGAGGATTTGAAAGTAAACATTAACTTTTTAATGTTTTATATAAAATAACTTTAAAAATAATACCGAGTTAGATAGAGTTTGCATGATCATTTTAATTTTACTCAGAATAATAATTAAAATTTGATTTTTATATGCATATTATCCAAAATTAAAGAAATACATATATTATTTTATTTCTTGGATAAATATGTTAAAACATCCGCTTATATAAATATCTCGTATAGGCCAAATTATTACGTGTTATTACCGGATGCCATCCCGAGACAAATCAGGATGAGCCATGCCATTTTTTTGTTGTATACCGGTACTATTTATCGTTGTTATTGGATGATGTGGCGCATTCTGATTCGTCTTCAGACCATCCGTCCAGAAGGGAAACATCTTGCTCTTTTCACTTCAATTTCTTTATTTATTATTATCACCGTAGAATAATCGTCTGTGCGTCATTATCGCTCAACAGAAACTCCTCCTGCTCTGGTGAAGTTGGAAATTTCTTCATCCTTCATTCCTTTTTTTTTTTTTAACAAAAAGAACTTATATTAAAAACTAATAAAAAGAAAATACAACAGTTGGAGAAAAGAAAGCAGAAAGAAAAGACCACCATTAAAAAGATACAGACACAATAAAACAGTAAAATAGAATCCCACAAGAGGGCTCAGTAGACTGCCGAGACTCCCAGCATCCTCGAGAGCGCAAGGACCATCCAGAAAGGGTGAGAATCACCAACGGTTGCCACAAGGTAGCCAACGAGAACACGAGCCCCAGCAACATCATCGCCCCGCAATCTCCAATCCCAGCAAAGAGCAATCCGTAAAACCGCAAAAGACAAACCAAGTTGGAATCGAATTATCTTCTTCTCCCTCCTCTATTCCAAAATTTACCACAAGAAACTAACTTAATAGGAAGATTATGAACCACTTTAACCTCATTACCAGGGTCTGAATATGACTCAGAATCAGATTCATATTCAGACGAATTATCCAACCAATCACCATTGGACCTAACATCCACTCTATCACCCACCTGATACTTCAAATTTTGGGATGCCATTAAGCTTACTGGAACATTAACCAAATTTTGAGAATTGTCCAAAATGCCTTGCACCTCCTAATTAACTGCCTGACCACACACATTTGGCTCCACAAC
>NW_021435457.1:0-1361 GCF_001605985.2 Dendrobium catenatum | reverse complement strand
TGAGCTGAGGATAATATAGATTTTGATTGATTGATTATTTATTATATTTGTTGTCTATTAGAAATTTTGTTGAGGTAGAGAATTTTTAGCATATTAGTTTTGTATGAAAATCTGACATATATAGATAAAAGAGTTATAAAAGATACTTGAATTTTTATGCGAAAATTTTAAAGAAGAACTGTATGAGTTAAATGATTATGTCAATATGCATCATTGATTATAATGATGTCTATTCTCATAATTGCCAGAGAGATTGATATCATAAGAAGTTGGAAGAGCTTTATAACAGAATTATTTTAAAAGAGTTTATTTGCAGTATATTTTGTTCTCTTTTAAGGAGAGAATACTAAAAATTAATAAGTTTAGTACAAATATTTGTATTGATGTTAGGAGTCAAAGTTGATATCGATGGCATATATCAAAATGTTAACCATTGAATCTATTTTGTACGGAAACAATTTTAATTTAAGCATATGCAATTTAAAGATCATTTGACTCTTCCATTAATGTCCCAAAATTTTCAACCACATTCTCATAAATTTGGGCGTGCATCAGATCACTTTTGAAATCTTTGAATTCATCTCAAGGCCTATAAGTTCATAAACTTGAGAATTTGAATTATTTTAAATTTTAGTTCAAAATTTTTCAATTTTAACATACATCGAGATTCGTGCTACAAACGGAGATAAATCCCAATGGAAGAAAAAAAAAAATGTTCCTGAAACTTTTGTCTGGCGATTTTAATTTAAAAAGAAATTATTTTTCATGAATTAGTAAATTCTACAAAAGAAGCATAAGCAAGCCACCTTTGTTGTGACTGATTTAGGCTGCGTTTGAGACAGCTTTCTTACTGCTTCTTAAAGCAGCTTTTTAATACATAAATTTAAGTTTTTATGCTAAAAAGTTTTAAGAAGCAATAAGAAAGCTGTACCAATTGAAGCGATCAATCATTAGCCTTTTCTAAAGAACTAAAAATCGCTAGCTGGTTATATCTTCCTATCATTAAAACAATCAAATGATGCTTATCACCTGATTGTGTTTCTATACAAATCAGCTTGAACAACCGGCTAAAGTTAAGAGTAAGACGGAAAACAAAATATTTTATATTATTAGGGTAGAACATGCTCATGTTTGATTAAAACTGGACCAGTCATAGACAAAAATACTTCCACCCATAGGCATTTACTAACGGTCAAGTTTGATCGATTGAATATTTAAAGTATATGTTACAAACTTTATTTGTTCATCAGAAAGGTGAAGGTGCAGAATACTAACAAATCATGGGTGCTGCTCGCATGATTCAGCCAGCAGAAGCAGAAACTCCAGAAGTTGCAGGAAACTGTGCTTCTTCAGAACCTGTG
>NW_021435456.1:0-323 GCF_001605985.2 Dendrobium catenatum | reverse complement strand
GATAATCTTCTTAATAGAATTAATCATCTTATCTTATATCAGGTTTTGCTCAACTAAAAAAATTCTCTTTTGGCAATTCATTTTGACTGATAAAAGTTTCTCGACTCTTAAATTCATCTTATCTTAAAGGCAATTATTTCATTGATTGTTTCCTTCATAATCTTTAGATAAAAAACCATAGCTACTACTTTATGTTGCATGATCAAGCTCTCTTTAGAAATCACATTTCAAAAAATGATATAGAAAAAATAAATATATATTTTTATTAGATGGCTCAACTTTTGCTAGTAATTAAGCGGAGTTTTTGTTTCTTAAATTATGCA
>NW_021435455.1:0-214 GCF_001605985.2 Dendrobium catenatum | reverse complement strand
AGGCACGACTAGAGAATCGCCACGATTCCCTAGCACAAGTTATCCTTAACACTTACATTCAAATCCTTCTAAATCCAAATTCTCGATTGGCTAGATTAATCATGAAAGCCGCCTCCAATTGCTCTCGCCAAAGCTTAGTAAATCATAGGAATTGAGTGAGCTTTCTGTGCATCCTATATCTCATTGTTAGATTAGGGATTACGTTGGAAGCTAC
>NW_021435454.1:0-216 GCF_001605985.2 Dendrobium catenatum | reverse complement strand
CTTGAACATCAATTTTAATACTCGGTCTTTAAATAAACAAGCTTAAACACTAATACCTTCGGTTCATTTATGTTCACGAACAACAGCATTTGAAGCTCGTGAACAAGCTAGACATTAAGCATGATACATGTTTGATTAAAAAAGGGTAAATTTTTAAAATAAATATTATTAAGAATTTAATTAACTATTAAACCAACAAAATAAATAAATTTTAAA
>NW_021435453.1:0-289 GCF_001605985.2 Dendrobium catenatum | reverse complement strand
AACACAATCACAAATATGTCTAGGAATGGCTTAAAAATTCTGTTCATTAAATTCATAAATATAGCTGGTGCATTTGTCACTCCAAATGGAATTACTATAAACTTTTGTAGTGGTCATATCTGGTTTTGAAAGCTGTCTTTGCTATATCTTCCTCCTTAATTTAGCTGATGGTATCCAGATCTCAAATCTATTTTGGAGAAAACTGTAGCTCCTTCCAGTTGATCAAAGAGATCATCAATCCTGGGCAATGAGTATTTATTCTTAATAGTAAGCTTATTCAATTCTCTGT
>NW_021435452.1:0-503 GCF_001605985.2 Dendrobium catenatum | reverse complement strand
ATAATTATAATTAAATAATAATTAAAGATAATTAATAATTATTATAATTAATTAAAACCCAATTTGTTGGATTTGATCGAAGAAGCGCTCGGAGGAGAGAAAGTTACCCTCACAGCCAGCGAGCTCCTTGCTGCTTCCGATCGGAGAGGGGGGAGCCGGCGGAGGAGCGACGTCAAACAGCCACGGAGGGGCCGGAGAAGAAGCGGAAGGGAGAAAGTTCCTGTCACAGTGAGCTCCCGTCGTCGCCTCTGATAAAAAATGTCGTAACTTCCGCTCGGATAGGGAGGAAAGTCGTCGATGGAGCGCGGTCGAACAGCCTCGGAAGAGCTGAAGAAGAGGCGCCAAAGGGAGAAAGTTAACTTCACGGCGAGCTCCCGTTGTTAGCTCCGATCAAAATGTCGTAACTTCCGATCCGTGCGGGAGGGGGAGAATCGGGAGAAGAGAGATAGGGAGAGAGTGAGCGTGAGAGAGCCCGGGCGAATTTTTTGCGTGGAGAAGAGGCC
>NW_021435451.1:0-1849 GCF_001605985.2 Dendrobium catenatum | reverse complement strand
TTTTTGAATTTTAGAATTATTGGAATTATTTAATTACATTAATTAAGGGGTCAAATTTTAAATTTTTTTATTTAATGTAATTTCTAGATTTTTAATATATTTATTAAATATTAAACCTTAATATGAGTAATTAGAATCTAATTTTGTTGAATTTTGAATTGTTTATATTATGTTATGATTTTATGAAGTTTTTAGCTAGATTTAAACTATGATTGACAGGAAAATTGACTTTTCACTTTGACTTATTTTTGTTAGTTTAACATTTTTTTAAAAAATACTAGACCTTAAATGGAATTTAATGGCTTTGGAACTTACTTATGGGTTTTTCAAAGTTTGGATAGCTTTTAATGAATTTTAATTGTTTAATTAGGAGGTTATTGGGATTTTGATCAAAATAAGTTCCGAACTCTTTGAAATCACCCTCAAAGGTTAGAAATGACCAAAGGCAATAATTCCAAGTTGCCACGAATTTTTTTGGAATTTTTATTTTTTTTATTAATTTTAATACATAAATGGCAACTTTCAATGAAAATTAAATTAAGGTCATAATTAATGTCATCTGATAAAGTTTTTGATTTTCATAGATTGAGGATTCAATAATAAGAATTTTGATATATTATATGAATTTTTAGGGTTTAATTTGAATTTATTATGAATTAATTAAAATTCTAAGTTAATTTTAAGGGTAGATTTTGGGTTTCCTAAATGGTGGACCAAATGGGCACCAATTCTATTGAAACATGAGGCATGATTTCACCAGATCTCACAACCCAAGCACACTGAATTTTGGACCAAGATGAATCCTTTAGAATATGAACATACATCTTTGTATGCATTCTTAAGCAACAACATATCCATAATAAGCAAGTGGAAATAAGATAAAGCTCCATGCTTGTTTAAAGAAAATAGAAAGACTAACGCATTAGGCGTTATAAGGATAAGTGTGTAAATTTTAATTACAAACTCACAGATCATTAATTAATAGCCCTAAGGATAATATTTTGATATGATATTGATTTATATTGATTGGGCGATTAAAGTGGTATATTCTTATGAAATTTTCACAATGAAAATCATGAGAAGACTGTTTAACGCACTAGTAGATACTAAACTGTAAAACTCTGATCACTTGCACACACCACATAAGTCCACAACCATGGGTACATCAACACATACATTATTAGATAGTATATGATGAGTAGTAATATTTAACAATGAGATTTATGATGATTATATTTATGTTTTGTAGAGTTGGATAATAAATTTGAAAAGAGCTCATTAATTTTATGTTGCCAACACATCATGTTATACAAGTATAAGAAGAGATAGATTCTTATGGAATTTTGTTTATAGCAAGTCAAGTATGAATTAATATATTATTAAATATATTGAATATAAAAAATTAGATAAATTTGGTTATAAAATGTCCTACAACTTATAAATGCATATGAGGCAAAATGATTATATGACACTGCATTGTAAGTGAGGCAAGAGGAACCGCAGAGATATGATACCTGCATAACAGGTGGGAAAAAATGGACTCCTAAAATGACAACAAGGACTTCTATATAGTTCAATGGTATGAATGTAAGGATTATCTGAGCTTCATTGAATATTTTTATGAAAGTTTAGTCAAATCTTTAAAGACTAATATTAATATTCAGTATAGATTCCAAAGGAAGTAAAGGTTAAAGCTAAATATCATTTTATGAAGTTTTGAAAATAATGTCAAATTTGTTTAATTTATGATTTAAACGTTGTGAATTTAATCATGCAATATAATTGTTATTTAATTTGCATAACTTGTTGAACCTTATAGCTCACTAGTTCTTTTCATATTGGCTCTTAT
>NW_021435450.1:0-229 GCF_001605985.2 Dendrobium catenatum | reverse complement strand
TAAGCAAATCCTTTCACTACACTCGCTCTGATATCAATTGTGATGCCCCAGATATCAATAGTGAAAGGATTCATCTATCTCTCTTATCTCTTTTCTTTTTTTCTTTTATCAGTCTTTTCATCTTGTTTCTCATTTATATCAATACAGTCATCCAAAGACAATTGCATTATAGGAAAGAAATACAGCAACTATTATAATTCACATATCAACATATATACAATCAACAGAA
>NW_021435449.1:0-347 GCF_001605985.2 Dendrobium catenatum | reverse complement strand
TCTGTTAAAAAAATTCAAAATTTTAAATTACTTTTAATTATAATATTTTTAATTTTATATACTTATAGATTAATATATATGTATTTTAAAATATTTTAAAATTATATGAATATTATGTCCTTTAATTTTGAGAGATCTTTTGAAATTTTAAAAATAAGTTATACATGTAAATAGAGTTCACGGGGGAGGATTAGTGGATGATTGGGATCCAATTATTCATTAATCACATTATTAATCCTTTTTTAATTAATATTTAGGCTTCATTTGGGACAGCTTTTTTATTGCTTTCTAAAACGGAGTTTTAGTACAATTTTTTTTATTTTTGTACTAAAACTCGGTTTTACAAA
>NW_021435448.1:0-281 GCF_001605985.2 Dendrobium catenatum | reverse complement strand
GAAGAGGAATACACAGAAGGAGTACCCTCTGAATCCTGTATGATGGTTTTGCCAATGGATTACAGTTTGGAGGAGGATTTGTATTTTTCAGAGAAAGACGAATCAGACCCTAGTATAGCGTCTCGGATGGGATATGTAAACCTGGGTGGTGATTCTGAATCAACAAATGAATCCCTAGACGCAACGATGACTGACTCTGAAGAAAATGTACAGTTAAATGACTCTGAACCGGAGGAAATTGCTTAAGTGCAGTTAAGAAGCGGTAAGATACTACCGCCTCC
>NW_021435447.1:0-238 GCF_001605985.2 Dendrobium catenatum | reverse complement strand
CTCGAGCTGCTCGTCGAGACGACGAGTCGAGTCGGATGCCTGTTTGAGCTCGAGCTCGATAAGCCGTTGTGCCCTACTCATGAGCTTGAAAAGCTCGACTTGTCGAATCTGTTACCGAGTCATGTCTGAACCGGCTTGCGAGTCAATTTGACTCAGTTGCACCCCTAATATAGCATATGAATGAATTTCTATTAAAGGAGATTTACATAAATATCCCAAAGTTTTAAATATTTACATA
>NW_021435446.1:0-241 GCF_001605985.2 Dendrobium catenatum | reverse complement strand
GCCAGGCTAAGCTACCACTACCCCTTAGTTATTACTGCATTTTCTTATTTTCCATTCGGATGCCATATATCGGCTCCACTAGTATGTTCTCTTTTCCGTTTTGAGGACCACTCCTCCTCTTTATACTTTTGCATATAAGTAGCCTGACAAGCTGAGGAAAAGGACAGAAAAGAATATACCAATTCCTTTACAAAGGTTTCTTACCTTTCTTCCCTGTCTTCCTCGGTTTTTCTTTCTCTTC
>NW_021435445.1:0-5192 GCF_001605985.2 Dendrobium catenatum | reverse complement strand
ATATATATGTTTCAACTTATAAAATTGGAAAATAAATTTGTGATAGACTTTGTATAACTTATGAAGGGACAAATGAGATAAAATAAACTAGGATGAACATTTTATTACATGACTACAAACTTTTTTGCATAAACCAAATGTGCCAATTTTCGATATGTATTCAAGGTTTACCTAGACTATTACCTCATTACATGCTTCAGATAGAGAGCTTATAAATTTATAATAAATAAAATTTTATATTATTTGTCTACTGCCTATAATGCAAAGATAACTATCATTACTAATTCTAAAGATTTAAATGTATATTCTATTAATAATCTTCTTAAATCAATTATTACTTATGATCAAGGAGTGAATCAAAGATAGATTGATGCAGGTGACAAAAACTATTACTGATGAATCTTGGTTATGGCATAGAAGGCTTTATCATGCAAGCATGAAAAATCTTAGGAAGATTACCTACAAGGAATTGGTAAGAGCATACCCAAATTAGACTTCACTAAGGATCACATGTTTGATGTATGTCAATTAGGAAAATAAGTCAGGTCCTCCTTTCATTCAATTAAGGATGTTAGAACTTGTAAACCCTTAAAAGTCCTTCACATGGATCTCTTTTGACCTGTTAGCAATGTAAGTCTATGAGGGAAAACTTTTGGGTATGTGACTGTTGATGATTATTCAAGGTTAACTTAGATTAGATTCTTATCTCATAAGAGTGAATCATTTGAAGAGTTTAAAAAATTGTTTACTTGGATTCAGAGAAAAATAGGTTGTGAAATTCTTGCAATTAATATTGATTATGGAGGAGAATTTTATAATAAAAATTTTGAATTTTTTTTAAAGAGCATGGGATAGATCACAACTTTTCAACCCCTAGGACTCCTCAACATAATGGAGTTGTTGTAAGGAAGAACAAAACTTTGGTAAAAGCTGCTAGAGCCATGTTGGCTGAATATTCACTTCTTAAATATTTTTTAGTTGAAGTGATTAATATAGCATTTTATGTTCAGAATAGGATGAACATTAGATCTGAGTTGAATAAGACACCCTATGATTTTCTTAAAGGTAAAACACCCAACATCACGCCTAGATGTCCTTGGATGTAAAGTGTTCATTTATAATAATGGGAAAAATCTTTTAGATCCTAAATCTGATGAGGGCATTTTTCTTTGATGTTCAAGTTTTGACAAATCATATAATTTTTAATAAATAAACTTTGGTAGTAGAGAATATCACTCATGTAGTTTTTAATGAATCTGATACTTTATAGAGGGTCTTAGTTGGAAGAAGAAGATATTGAAGAGAATACCCAAGGAATTGAAAATATAAATCTTAAAAAAAGATTGAAATAGAAAATAAGTTTCCTAGAGAATGGAAATATCCTAAAAGTCATCCTAAAGAACTGATTTTAGGATACTCGAGTGAAGGTGTTAGGATTAGGCATGGGCTTAGAAAATTAGTGAACCACTCAGCATTTATTTTAATGATTGAACCCACTAATATGAATAAAGCACTTTTTGATGAATTTTGGATTTTATCCATGCAAGAAGAATTGATTCAATTTGTTAGAAATGATGTTTAAGAATTGGTAGAAAGACCTAAAAATCAAAGTATTATAGGAACTAAGTGAGTTTTCAAAAATAAGATGAATGATTCAGATTTAGTGGTTAGAAATAAGGCATAATTAGTGGTCATGGGATACAATCAAATAGAAGGAATTAATTTTAAGAATACTTTTTCCCTTATTGCTAAACTTGAAGAACTAAGGATACTTTTAGCTTATACCTATTTTAAATGATTTAAATTATTTCAAATGGATGTTAAAAGTGCTTTTCTTAAAGGGGTAATAAAATAGGATATTTATGTTGAGCAACTTTCAAGTTTTAAAAATTCACAATTTCCTAATCATGTGTTTAGATTGAATAAAGCATTATATGGACTAAAATAGGTACCTAGGACATGATATGAATGGTTAAGCATTTTCCTAGCGGAAAAGTCATTTGTCAAAGGAATTATGGACACCACTCTTTTCATAAAATGGGTAGGAGATGACATTCTTATTGTTCAAATTTATGTTGATGATATCTTATTTGGATCCACTGATAAAATTCTTTGTGATGACTTTTTAACAATAATGAGTAAGGAATTTGAAATGAGTTTGAAGGGAGACTTGAGCTACTTTCTTGGCTTTAGCATAAAGTAGAGAGAGGATGGCACCTTTCTTAGTTAGTCAAAATATGTTAAAGACATTCTTAAGAAATATGAAATGGATAATGCTAATCCAATAAATACTCCTATGAGTTCCTCTAGTCAATTATAAAGGTTTCTAAAGAAAAATCTGTTGATTAAAAAAAAAGAGGGATGATTGGAACATTACTTTATTTAACTTCAAGCAGACCTAATATCATGTTTAATGTTTGTCTATGTGCTATATTTCAAGTTAATCTAAAAGAATCTCACTTGATTGCTATTAAAAGAATTCTAAGAAATATTTTAGGAACTCAAAATTTAGAGATTTGTTATCCTATGCATAGCACCTATTTCGAAATCATTAGATATTTTGATTTAGATTTTGTAGGGTTTAAGGTTGATAGAAAGAGTACTATTAGAACTTATCAAATCATAGGGAACTCCTTAGTCTCCTGGTCTAACAGAAAATAGAATTCAATAGCTCTTTCTACTGCTGAAGTAGAATACATAGCCTTAGGAAGTTGTGTGGCACAAGTCTTTGGTTAAAACAATAACTAGTAAACATAGGATTTTTAATTGATACTATTTCATTTTTTTGTAATATTAGAGATCATGTCACTAAGGAAAAATTAAACTATGTCATATAATAATATAAAATCAACTTGCAAACATTTTCACAAAACCACTGGCTTTTGAGACATTCAACACTTTAAAAACCAGATTGGGTGTTATTGATATTCATGCTTGACAATTGTAATTCTACAAATTAAAATTGTAGTGTATTTCTTTTGTGTTTATTATTGTGTTTTGTTCTTTATTTTTGTTGTTTTTTTTTATATTTTTTTTTCTCCATTTTGTGTTTGATTTTTGTTTCATTTTATTATTATTATTATTATTATTATAAATCTTATATGAATTTTTTAAAGAGTATCTTGATTATCATGTGAAAAAATAAAATTCCTTTTCAATTCATATAGTACAAAATATTGTACAAACACAATTTGTACTATATGAATTCTCCAAATTTCACATTATTTCTTTTATGCATTGAGCTGACAAAAATATGTTTTCTGTTATTGATCATATAATACAAACACATGTTAATTTATATGATCCATCAATTTTTTGTATATATGATGGGGCATTCCAATGAACAACTATTTTTCTAACATTATCTGTACAGACACATGTTCGTTTGTATATTCTAATTGTCAGTTTGCATGTGGAAGATCTCAACCGTTAGCTACAAACATTATTAACTGATCGTCACATATGAACACATGTTCATATATGTACAATCAGTTTGGTCAAAATATTATATGAAATCTCATTGTCATACACGAAAACAACTCATTTGATGGGAAATAAATTTGTCACAAATTCCGGTGATATTTCCTTGGATTCCAACGGAAACATTCCAGTGCATTTTCTGAGAATTTTTTATTTTTTTCTAACGGATTTATTTCAACGGAATTTCCTAACAAAATTTTTTTTTTGTAAAATGACTATAATAATATTTATAATTATTATTTTTATTAATTAAGTTAAAATAATTTAATACTTATTATTAATTAAATTTATTTAAATTAGATATTATTAAATTAAATTAAGTAAATAATAATTAATAATTCATTATTAAAATAAATAAATTTAAATATTATTAATAAAATTAATTTATAATTAATTATAAAATTTAATTAATAACCATTATAAAAATTATTAAATTAAATTATATTAAGTAAATTGATTAAATTGATATTCAGTTTTAGTTTAAATAGAATAAAATAAAGTAAACTACACAGATAACCTATTATGGCACGGTGGTTATGGGGCTTAAATGATGGATGGCACGGGTTTGAATCCAATCGAAGGCGGGATGTTGCACAGGTAGGAGCCAGGGTTCTGTTATTTTTCAGGTTTTTTTTTTCTTTTTAATATTTGGCACAAAATAGTATGCCAGAAATTGTACTGGCGGAATAATTCCACCAAAAATATTTCTGGCGGAATATTTTGCATCGGAACAGCTTTTCCGATGCATGTTTTTCCTTCAGAAAAAAATCCGTCCAAAATCCACCGGAAATACTAATTTCAAACATATTTTGGGCATTTTCTGACGGCTTTTGACCATCGATAACACGTGATTTTCCATTAGTGTGTAAAGCAGCTTTAAAAATAGATGTTCCATACTTTTAACTTTTTTTGGCCATTTTTATTTGTATGTACAAACTAAAGATCGCCCCGTACAAAGATCTAAATTGTATATACAACTGTAATTTCATACTGTATTAAATAGTTCAATTGCTATAAATTGGAGTTTATTCTTTGAATCTTTTCACTCATTTTCATCTCGAGTCCCTTTCAATTCTTGTGTTCAAACGTTTTCTCAAATGACAAGCAGTAGCAAGCAATCTCGACCTTCCAAGGGTGGTTCATCTTGTTCTGAACAAGATGATAATTTTATGTCTAGGGAGAACAAACAAGCCTTTGATAGATTTGTTCAGGCTAAGATTACCCTTTCTCATCTACTGATTCAAGAAGACATTAGTTTTTAAATCATGCCCCTTTTTAACTCCACTCAATTCTTTTTCATTCTCACTTTAATTTATGCATTTTATTTTGATACTTTTTACTACTTTCTTGCCAATATGAGAATGCAAGAAAATAACATGATAATTACCTCCTATGTTTTTCATCACCATGTTAAAATTTCCAAGGAAGATTTGGGGACTTTTCTACACCTTAGGATTGAACACTACAGGAAAATCACACATTTCCGGCGGCTTTTTCCGGCGGAATTTGAGCAGTTTCCAGCGGTTTTATAATTTTCCGGCGGCTTTCTTGCCGCCGATAAAAATGGCATAGGAAAATAATTTCCGACGGCTTTTTCCGGCGGCAAATGATACCGGCGGCTTGCCGGCGGACACAAACCACCGGTTGAATAAAAAAATATTCAGGCAGACCAGACCGAGTGCGCCAACTCGCCCGTCGGCACGCCAGCGTGC
>NW_021435444.1:0-261 GCF_001605985.2 Dendrobium catenatum | reverse complement strand
GATAAAGGCTTGATGTTGTTGTTGTTGTATTAAAGTATAAGTCTATGATTAATTTTGAAAATTGAAGATTTAGGATTTATAAATAGCATGAAAATATTGAATAAAAATGTTTGAATTTATATTTTTAAATTTAAAAGGATATTTAATTTTAATGGAATTTTAAATTATTTTGATTAGTAATATAGATTTCCCTTTATTAATTTACATATTTCAAATAATAATAATAAAATTAAAGACAACTAGAGGTGTCAAAATTAAGAT
>NW_021435443.1:0-1011 GCF_001605985.2 Dendrobium catenatum | reverse complement strand
AGTTGATCTTGTTAACATTTCTTCTAGCTGAAGCAAATGTGTGAAAAAACTTGGTATTAGCATCACCGTCCTTTAACCAATGGAATTTAGCTCTTTGCTTCCACCATATACTCAGCCTTCCCAATGTGTTATTGAATTCAACAATTTTGGATCTCAAATAGTTCAGTTTCAGATTTGAGAGACCTCTCAAATTAATTTCTTCCTCTTGTAGCTCCAATATTTCAATTTTCAGCTTTTCTTTGACTTCTACTAGATTCTTATGTTTTTCCCTACTCCAAAAAAATAAGGATCTCAAAGTTCTTTTAAATTTGGAATTAAGAATTTCATTAACAGATCATTTAGTTTGTTTTCTCCATGAAGCTAACACCACTGAGTGCAAAGCTTTATATGTTAGCCATATATGTTCAAACGTGAACTCCCTTCTTTTTGAAACCTTGTTAGCCAAAATCCTGATGGATATAGGACAATGATCTGATGCTATCCTGGCAAGGTTCTTCAAGACTGTCGTTTGGAGTTGAATTAAAGCCACACTATTAATAAGACATTAGTCCAATCTCTCCAAGATCCTTCCTCCTCCATTTTTATTGTTACACCAAGTATATTTAGGCCCCATGTATCCAACTTCGTGAAGATCTCCTCTGGACATGAATGAAATCATATCTTGAGATCCTTGAGAATGTACAAACTTCCTTCCAGCTCTTTTATCATTTTGGAAAGTTATACAATTAAAGTCTCCCCCTATAATCCAAGGGTACTTGTCATCATAAAGCCTTTCCAAATCACTCCACAGCTGTCTTCTTTTAATGTATTCCCTGCTTCCATAAATCGTGTCTAACATCCATGTTTGTTGATTTTTGATTTTGAGTCTTCCCACTACTACCTGATCATTTGCTTCTAAAACTTCAAAAGATGCCAAATGTTTTCTCCAACATACCATTAAGCCACCTGAAAGTCCTAAAGCAGTTGAAGAAATGAGTCCCACGTATCACCAATAAATTTTTTTAACTCATT
>NW_021435442.1:0-323 GCF_001605985.2 Dendrobium catenatum | reverse complement strand
GAGAGATCCTATCACATAATTCCATTCCCTTCTGAACATAGCTCATGAAAATCTCCGTTATAGATATCAAAAGTCTACTACTAATATATGTATAAAAAAACTATTCATTATTAAAACCCACAATAATTGGAGATATCCAAATTTCATACATTTTTTATTTGCAGTTTTATGGTCATAGGTTGGGGTGGTTGTTTTGGGCTTTCTTTTTCAAACAAACATGTTCCTCCCGTAAAATAAGATTGCTTACGATAGGACTTTCTAACGCCCGCTTTATCATCGATTTTCATCTCTCTAACACGATTAAGGTTTCGTTTGGGATGACT
>NW_021435441.1:0-283 GCF_001605985.2 Dendrobium catenatum | reverse complement strand
AATGTTATCAAATATTTGAGGTCAATGGTTATAAATTACAAACAAAAAATTGGTGTGAAGGAAGGAAGACAAAAAATTCAGGCGTATGTGTAAGAGGGAACACCCATACAGGGAATGATTATGAATACTACGGGGTATTACAAGAAATATTAGAGGTTGAATATCCCGGTCAGGGGATGATTATTTTTTAGCTACTACACTGCGTTATTTTTTATTAAATTTTTGTTATAACTCCTATTTCTAATATTTTTTTTATTTATGTGAAGATGGCTTCAGGTGAGGA
>NW_021435440.1:0-376 GCF_001605985.2 Dendrobium catenatum | reverse complement strand
AGCAAAAGAAACAAAAACGTAGAAACTTCTCTTTTTCTTATTTATAAACGAAGAGCGCCACACGTTGAGCGGTGTTAGGTGCGCCCCCGGCGGGCCTTGAAAATCCGGAGGGCCGAGTGCCGTCCACGCCCAGTCATACTCATAACCGCATCAGGTCTCCAAAGTGAACAGCCTATGATCGATGGATCAATGTAGGCAAGGGATGTCGGCAAAAATAAAAATTCATAAAATGATGTGTGGTTAAAATAAATTTAAAATAATTTAAAATAATTAAATTCGTTGACATTAATGATAGTATCGGATGGTTTAACAATGTCGGTGACATTAATCATAAGTTCGATTAATTTCGATATGTCGGTGTTCATTGGGGTCATCA
>NW_021435439.1:0-474 GCF_001605985.2 Dendrobium catenatum | reverse complement strand
CATGAGTTGTTATCATCTGCAAAATACATACAAGACATACAAGCTTTAGGTTTCTGATCATTTAGAAATTATTGGTTCAATTTGATCCCATTAAGATTAATATGAATGTGCCTTAAGATTAAATTCTTAGGTTTCCAATCATTTTGAAATTCTTGGTTAAATTATGCATATTCCATTAATAACGAATTATATCCCATTAAGATTAATTGTTGGTTAATTTGCAAAATAGTGATGAACTCAATGGTTGGTCAAAAAAAGGGAGAGGGGGTAAAGCAAATAGTTTGCAATGAGAACTTGCTAGTGGAAGATGTCTAGCGGCATGTACGCATTTGTCTCTCATCATCTCTATTTTGTTATGGATTAATGTGAGGGTGAAATTGTGATTGTGGAGTAGCTAGTGATGTCAACTATAGTAAAAAATAGAAGAAGAGGAGACCATGGATTGATAATGAGGTCAATTGAAAGAAGCATATC
>NW_021435438.1:0-258 GCF_001605985.2 Dendrobium catenatum | reverse complement strand
TCTAAATATACACCAAAATTCATGCTTGTTTTTTTTTCTTTTATGAGATATATAAGGTCTTTTATAACATCATTATTTGATTAATTGAATAAAAAAAAATCATTTCTATCATCTTATTGTGAGAACACAGCTTAAAATACATTTTGTCCCATATCTATCACTTTGTATTTTATCTTTATTAAGCTCTTTATATATACCGTTGTATTACTTACATATTTGAAATTTGAATAATAAGATACTCTATTTCTTTTCAAATAT
>NW_021435437.1:0-345 GCF_001605985.2 Dendrobium catenatum | reverse complement strand
CTTTTTAATCTTATATATAGCTATGTATAATGAAAATTACTTTAGAAATGTAGTTTTTTTACATAATTAAAAAATATTGTGCATTACAGTATACAATCTTAGATATAATGATGTCAATGATTTATTTTGTATTTATGATCATTTTAAAGCTTTTTGAGCTTATACATAGCTGTGCATAAGAGGATTTTTTTTTGGAAATGTAGTTTTTTTTCATAATATAACTATGTATTACTATGTATAATCTTAGAAATAGTGATGTTAATAATTTATATGTTATTTTTTCTCTTTATAATAATTTTCTCTTGTACACAGAGTGTGTATAATAAAGAATGAAGCATACAATAT
>NW_021435436.1:0-244 GCF_001605985.2 Dendrobium catenatum | reverse complement strand
GGGAGCTCTCTGGAGATTGCTACCAGCCCTGCTATCATGAAGAATCATCTCATCATTTGAAAGAGATCCTGCCCCAAAACCCAAGGTAGAAGTGGCTAGACCAAAAACAGGAGAAAGAGGGGCTACTGAGGCTGTCGTCCCAGTTGATTCAAGCGCCATTATCGACCTTGACGATACAAATGGCAAGATGCCTGAAGCATTAGCTGCCATTCCAAATGAAAACCCAGAAGGCGTAGAACCCATA